>NC_141673.1:134533503-134821003 GCF_028749965.1 Puma concolor | reverse complement strand
AACACACCCTTTTTTTCCCTTCCAGGTCCTTAGGATCTTGGCATTCCATGTCTGAACATCAATGAACCTTTTTCCAGAACCTGAACAGAAATCACCCAAGATTTAGCTGCCTAAGGAGAAAACACTGCTGTGTGCACATTCCATGGACCAAAGAATATCCAGGGCATGGGGATTTACAAAAGTGTGCAAAATAACTCTTCACATTATAGGATGAAGCAGGGCTGGGATTCAGGTAGCCTCCAATAGCCATTAATTTCTGATGAGGAAGGATGACTAGTTTGAGGTATAATGGCCTTCTGAGTTATTAAGAAGGTATATTTTTCAGGGCATCTAGGTGGCTCAGTTGGGTAAGTTTCCAGCATTTGGTTTTGGCTCAGGCCATGATCTCATGGTTCATGCGATTGAGCCCCACAGTGGGCTCTGTGCTGGCAGCACAGAGCCTGCTTGGGATTCTCACTCTCGCTCTCTCTGCCCCTTCTCATTCTCATTCTCACTCTCTCTCTCTCTCTCTAAAAATAAATAAATAAATTTTTAAAAAGAAGGTATATTTTTCAAGATAAGAGGATAGGACATATTTATTTTGTTAGCTTTATAACATTAAAAATTACTCTTGTCTTTGATGCCTCAAATGTTAAGGGAAGGCCTGATAGGAAAAGTGACTAAGTATCAATAATATTTAGCTGGTGCTCACCATACTATAAATGTTCAATAATATTTCCTGAATAAATGAAACAGCTAACTAAGAAATCATATATCTATAAAACTCTCTACTTCCAAGAGTTTGTAATCTAGTGAGGAAGATAATAGGAGGATTGTGAAATTGAAATTCAAAGCATTTTATGATACATGTATGGAATATGTTAAGTTCATTCCAAAATTGAACTCATTTAACCAAAAATATCAGTCTATGGGGTATCTTTTCATGAATTAAAAGAAAATTAAAATTACTGGATTTGTTGGCTTATACTTCAAGTGCACACTTGGAAGAGGTGGGGGGGCAGTGAGGAGGAAGACAGAAGGCCATGACTCAGGCATACTATAAGTTGTTTGCCACATGCACGCAGGACGATGTTAAGGCATAAATTTCACTGAAGCCAGACAACGGTTAAAAAACCAAGAAAAAGAATCTTTGGGCTTGTGATAAGATTGGAAATGTGAAGGATATTGAGGAAATGTTTTCATTGACCTCTCTATCATGGCACCAAGATCTTTTCCCATAGAGTTCACAACTAATTCAAAATCTGGGGGCGCCTGGGTGGCTCAGCTGGTTTAAGTGTCTGACTTTTCAGCTCAGGTCATGATCTCGCAGTTTTTGAGTTCAAGCCCCACGTCAGGCTCTGTGCTGACAGTTCAGAGCCTGCAGCCTGCTTGGGATTCTGTGTTTCCATCTCCCTCTGCCTCTCCCCACTTGTGCTCTCTCTCTCAAAAATCAACATTAAAAAAATTTTTAAAAATCTGTCATTAAGAACACAATGTTTAAGTTTTTCTTTCTAAGATGTATTATGGTTTATACACATCTACACAATTTTCTTTTCTTCAATTCTTACCTTCCTTGCTATGACCTTCTGTAGTTCTCACTACTTATCCACACCACAACAAAGCTACAGAATTGACACACTTTTAAAATGTCTTTCAGGGCACCTGGGTGGCTCTGTCAGTTAGGCATCTGGCTGGACTTCAGCTCAGGTCATGATCTCATAGTTCCTGGGATCAACCCCGTGTTGGGCTCTGCGTTGCAGAGCAGAGTCTGCTCGGGATTCTCTCTCTCCCTCTCTCCCTGCCCCTCCCCCATTCACACTCTCTCTCTCAACAATAAATAAATAAACTTAAAAAAAATAAAGAAAATGTCTTTCTTTGTTTAGTACCTTTGTGTACTTGATTTTTGATAGATTTATTTCATAGGCTCAAATCTCTATTTCATCCTTCTATATATTGAAATATTCAATTCCCATCAATATTACATTTTAAGATTGTCTGGGGAACTTATAGGAGAAATATTAAAATCCCTAATTATTGAGAGATTAGAAATACAACCACTCTAATGCATTATTTGAGGTTCAGACAAAAGAAAAACCTGGGGTGCCTCATGGGGCTCTGTCACTTAAGTGTCCAACTCTTGATTCAGCTCAGGTCATGATCTCATGGTTTGTGGGTATGAGCGCTGCATCAGGCTCTGTACTGACAGTGTGGAGCCTGCTTGGAATTCTCTCTCTCTCTCTCTCTCTCTCTCTCTGCCCCTCCCCCGCTCATGCACACACGTATGCTCTCGCTCTCTCTCAAAATAATTACATAAACTTAAACAAAATATTTGCCTTTTCTCTATTACTATATTAGCTCCAAAATTCAAGACAATGATTATGCAAATTGTAATATTTAATTTCAATTTATGAAAACAAAATTAACAATTACTTAGATGCAACAAAGATTAATATCTGTACCCTTAAAATATACTTAGTAAACCAGCGGTGCCTGGCTGGCTCAGTCAGTAGAGCATGTGACTCTTTATCGCAAGGTTATAAATCTGAGCCCCACATTGGGTGTAGAGATTACTTAAAAATAAAATCTTAAAAAGATATATATGTGCACATATGTATATAAATATGTATGTATATACATATGTGCACATATACATATATGCACACACACACATATATATATGCATATATATATATGCGCATATATATCTTTTTAACAACAAACTGGACAACCTGGAAGAAATGGACAAATTCCTAAACACCCACACACTTCCAAAACTCAAACAGGAGGAAATAGAAAGCTTGAACAGACCCTAACCAGTGAAGAAATTGAGTCAGCTATCAAAAATCTCCCAACAAATAAGAGTCCAGGACCAGATGGCTTCCCAGGGGAGTTCTACCAGACGTTTAAAGCAGAGATAATACCTATCCTTCTCAAGCTATTCCAAAAAATAGAAAGGGAAGGAAACTTCCAGACTCATTCTATGAAGCCAGTATTACTTTGATTCCTAAACCAGACAGAGACCCATTAAAAAAAGAGAACTACAGGCCAATATCCCTGATGAATATGGATGCAAAAATTCTTAATAAGATACTCGCAAAATGAATTCAACAGCATATAAAAAGAATTATTCACCATGATCAAGTGGGATTCATTCCTGGGATGCAGGGCTGGTTCAACATTCACAAATCAATCAAAGTGATACATCAGATTAATAAAAGAAAAGATAAGAACCATATGATCTTGTCAATCAATGCAGAAAAAGCATTTGACAAAATTTAGCATCCTTTCTTAATAAAAACCCTCGAGAAAGTCGGGATAGGAGGAACACACTTAAACATCATAAAAGCCATTTATGAAAAGCCCACAGCTAATATCACCCTCAATGGGGAAAAACTGAGAGCTTTCTCCCTGAGATCAGGAACACAACAGGATGTCCCCTCTCACCACTGTTGCTTAACATAGTGTTGGAAGTTCTAGCATCAGCAATCAGACAACAAAAGGAAATCAAAGGCATCAAAATTGGCAAAGATGAAGTTAAGCTTTCATTTTTTGCAGATGACATGATATTATACATGGAAAATACAACAGACTCCACCAAAAGTCTGTTAGAACTGATACATGAATTCAGCAAAGTCACAGGACACAAAATCAACGTACAGAAATCAGTTGCATTCTTATACACTAATAATGAAGCAACAGAAAGACAAATAAAGAAACTGATCCCATTCACAATGGCACCAAGAAGCATAAAATACATAGGAATAAACCTAACCAAAGATGTAAAAGATCTGTATGCTGAAAACTATAGAAAGCTTATGAAGGAAATTGAAGAAGATATAAAGAAATGGAAAAACATTCCGTGCTCATGGGTTGGAAGAATAAATATTGTTAAAATGTCAGTACCCAAAAGCTATCTACACATTCAATGCAATCCCAATCAAAATTGCACCAGCATTCTTCTCGAAGCTAGAACAAGCAATCCTAAAATTTGTAAGGAACCAAAAAAGGCCCCGAATAGCCAAAGTAATTTTGAAGAAGAAGACCAAAGCAGGAGGCATCACAATCCCAGACTTTAGCCTCTACTACAAAGCTGTAATCATCAAGACAGCTTGGCATTGGCACAAAAACGGACATATAGACCGATGGAATAGAATAGAAACCCCAGAATTAGACCCACAAAAGTATGGCCAACTAATCTTTGACAAAACAGGGAAGAATATCCAATGGAAAAAAGACAGTCTCTTTAACAAATGGTGCTGGGAGAACTGGACAGCAACATGCAGAAGGATGAAACTAGACCACTTTCTTACACCATTCACACAAATAAACTCAAAATGGATAAAGGACCTGAATGTGAGCCAGGAAACCATCAAAACTCTAGAGGAGAAAGCAGGAAAAACCCTCTCTGACCTCAGCCACAGCACTTTCTTACTTGACAAATCTCCAAAGGTAAGGGAATTAAAAGCAAAAATGAACTATTGGGACCTCATGAAGATAAAAAGCTTCTGCACAGCAAAGGAAACAATCAACAAAACTAAAAGGCAACCAATGGAATGGGAAAAGATATTTGCAAATGACATATCGGACAAAGGGCTAGTATCCAAAATCTATAAAGAGCTCACCAAATTCCACACCCGAAAAACAAATAATCCAGTGAAGAAATGGGCAGAACACATGAATAGACACTTCTCTAAAGAAGACATCCAGATGGCCAACAGGCACATGAAAAGATGCTCAACGTCGCTCCTCATCAGGGAAATACAAATCAAAACCACACTCAGATACCACCTCACACCAGTCAGAGTGGCCAAAATGAACAAATCAGGAGACTCTAGATGCTGGCGAGGATGTGGAGAAACGGGAACCCTCTTGCACTGTTGGTGGGAATGCAAACTGGTGCAGCCGCTCTGGAAAACAGTGTGGAGCTTTCTCAAAAAACTAAAAATAGACCTACCCTGTGACCCAGCAATAGCACTGCTAGGAATTTACCCAAGGGATAGAGGAGTACTGATGCACAGGGGCACGTGTACCCCAATGTTTATAGCAGCACTCTCAACAATAGCCAAATTATGGAAAGAGCCTAAATGTCCATCAACTGATGAACGGATAAAGAAATTGTGGTTTATATACACAATGGAATACTACCTGGCAATGAGAAAGAATGAAATCTGGCCTTTTGTAGCAACGTGGATGGAACTGGAGAGTGTTATGCTAAGTGAAATAAGTCATACAGAGAAAGACAGATACCATATGTTTTCACTCTTATGTGGATCCTGAGAAACTTAACAGAAGTCCATGGGGGAGGGGAGGAAAAAAAAAAAGAGGTTAGAGTGGGAGACAGCCAAAGCATAAGAGACTCTTAAAAACTGAGAACAAACTGAGGGTAGATGGGGGGTGGGAGGGAGGGGAGGGTGGGTGATAGATATTGAAGAGGGCACTGTTTGGGATGAGCACTGGGTGTTGTATGGAAACCAATTTGACAATAAATTTCATATTAAAAAAGAAGATATATATGTGCACACATGTACATATGTGTGCCCATATACATATATGCACATATATGTGTATGTGCACATATATCTTTTTTATATGCACATATATACATATATGTACATATATGTGTACATATATGTATGTATTTAGTAAAAATTTATATAAAATCTGAAAGAAAACTCTGAATATGTGCCCAATTATGTCAATAAAGTATGTATTCTAACATATGAATAAGTATTTTAACAATTATAAGGCTGATTTTAGTCCATAATATTATCACTCTGTTCCTTAGGGAATGTGCTAGACATAGGTGAATTTCAGGTAACATAAATAACACATACCTGACAATTTAACTGGTACAATTTCATAAATATTGCCTAATAAAATGTTTATTTATAAGTTAAAATATTTTATAGCATTTCATATTTTGATGATAAGATTCCTAAATGGAAAGGAAATAGCATTCTCAAAAACACAAAGTTGTAGTACAATTGTTTTTTAAAATGGCATTAGAGGGCACTATTGTATGCTTTGTGAGAACTGCAAACTCAAATGCATTACTAAGTCTAGCAATTGTATGATACAAAACTTTTTCTAGCTATTTTTAATACCTTGATTTAAACAGATTTAAAGATTATAAAGTTTTGTCATCTGACAAAAGAAAGCAAAACCAGAAAGAAGAAAGGAAGGAAAAGAGAAAGAAAGACAGGAAGGGAGAGAGGGAGGAAGGAAGGGATAAAGGGAGGAAGAAAGTTAGAGGAAGGGAGGAAAGAAAGAAGGAAGAAAGGAAGGAAAGAAAGAAGGGAGGGAAGGTGGGAAGAAGAAAGGAAAAGACATACTATGAGATGAATAACTCTTTAAAATTGAGGAACAAGAACAGAAACATTGGGGACATAATTTAAAAGCATAAACTTTAGAAACATCAAATGCTAAAGCCGAAGAGGACAAACATCTACAAAACCTTTTTGTTTTATTATCTGTGTTATTGACATTAGAATCAAGAATCAGAATGTTTAAGACTTGATGAAACTTGACACAGTCAAGCAACCACCTTGAACTTCCCACCATAGAGCTCTTGAAGAAAAATATCAAGATACTCTCAGTCAGATGAGCCAACAGATGACAGCATGTCAGTAACCCAATACTTTGACAGTGAGTGAGTAGTGAATCAACCCCCGTAAGGTGGTATGCTAGACTCCAGAACGAGAGTCTAGAAATCTAGATTTTTAGAACTAGAGTCTAGAAAACTCTTATGGGTATTTAAGGCGAATCAGTACTTTTTCTCTTCTCTGTACCAATATCACATGAAAAGGGCTCATTGAAACAACATTTCTGTAACACAATTGAGATTATTAAGTGCACTGTTGAAAAAGAAAAAAAATGTGAATACTCTCACATTTTCACCATAGAGAGACCTTCTCTACATGAACAACTTAAGAATAATTTACTCACAAACCTTGTGCTTCCTAGTCTATCACATCTTTGTGTGCAGGTGTGGGTACAATTCTTACAGTCTAAACATTTCATATCACGTGCATTCTGATGTCATGTACTTTCTGTGACTTGAGGGTGTTTTGTTTATTTCTCCACTTGGAATATTTTCTGGTTTTAGATGTGCTAGCTTTTTACTCTGTATATTTTTATTTGTTTGATCAGCAAATTGATAAAGTTTTGCTACTGCCTAGTTAGGATTTGTTGAACAGTTTTAGTTATATTGTCTGATCATCTTTGGCAATAGCAGGGTTTCTTTGTTGCAACTCAACACATAATCCAGACTGCAAAGTATGTCCCATTATACATACTGGGTCCAACTATTAATCTTGGGGTGGTTTTATTGAAACACTTGTTTATAGCTGGTCAATATACCATATTGCTATTCCAAAACCCATGGAGAGGACAATGGGAGAGGGAATAACAGAAAGTTGTTGTTGTTTTTTTAATCCAGAAAATTTGACTTTCTAGTCAGACTGTTAGAAATAACGTTAATAGCCACAACTTCTTTTTAGAAATGTTTAAAATAATACTTAAAAAAAATGGACCCAGAGTTAGAAGATCTGCTCTGAACTAACTTCCTGGTCAAGAGAAATTTATTAATGGTCACTGAGACTACTGGAAGGCATACTGTTATCTGATCTCTGAGGCCCCTGAAATATTATCTATGCTTCCTAACACATTTTAAGCACCTGATCATACAGCCACCAGAATGTAAGAGTTTAGAAGCTCTCCACGTCTTGAATCAAGTAGCTTCATCAATTTATTACACACTTATGAAACGTTCATCATACGTCAGGAGTGTTAGCCTTTTACACAGAATTAGAAAATAGGCTAGAAAACTCTCTTCTCTCTCCATCATTGTGTGCGTGTCTGTGTGCGTATCTGGAAGTGTACAATTAAAACTTTTAACTGAGACTTTTTCTGCTTAGTAGGACCTGAGGGTTATTTTAACTTTACTTATGCTGTTTCTATATATTTTAAATTTTGCACAATTTTTATAATCAGAAAAACAAAAAGAGTCATATTTTAAATAGATGAATGATCAAATGAATTCCTTTCTTGACAGAAGGTAATTACAGGAAAGTGACAGTATAAACTGTACAAACTTACAATTTTGCTTTTGATTTAAAATTCTGATCTCTATTAATCCCTAATTTACTGAGCTCAATCAACTTATTTAATGATTGGTGTAACTGCATTGGTGTGGACTCTGGATTCTGTTTGGATTTTTAGGACTAGCATGGTTTGCATGTTAGTCATGTTTTGATGTGTATCATCAATGAATATTTATTCTTTTTCTAACCTTAAGGCCAAAGGTTAGCCTCTTCTTGTCTACTGAGTATGATTTTTGTTACGTAGTATCTACAGAAAACAAGGTCCGTAAGAGATTTATTTCATGAAAGTGTTTCCAAGCAAATAAATTACATTTTCTTTCAGTCAAGGCTACCTTGTTAGCATTTGATTAAATGCCTCAATAATTTTTTCCATGGCAATGTGTTTCAAAGGAGGTAAGTACTAATAGCATCTGCACACTTGTAGTTAATGTGTTGTTAAATTGATAGAGAAAAGCAATATTGATGTAATAACTCTCATTCACGCATTATCTCTCAACAGAAAGTTTATAATAAGAGTGAGCTGACATTCAGGAGCTAAATAATGTAACATTAATTGTGAATTCTTTAACATGCTAAGACAATTGTTCAATTGTGAATAACACTTTTCAGCATTTATTTCAAAATTAGTTAAAATTCACCTTCCCACAAAAATGTTCGTATTTCTTCTCTTCACAGAAAATGTTAAATTCTCTAGTCTAGTTTTTAAAATGAGTACAATTAAAAGCCTTCATCAGAAGAAATGAAATTTGCATAAACATACATGCCTTAATAGCCTTTGGTACTGAAACAGAAATTACTCTTTTTCCTGATATACTGAGTCTGTTGCACAATTATTACATTGCTGTAATGTCTTTATAACTGGATGTTTCTTATTCATCTTTTGTTAAAGTTCATTTTGTTTGTGAACAATGCATTTTAGCACTATCCAATAATTTGTTTCACATTTTGTGTTAATTGTGGGAAGTTAATTCTTAACATATTTATGGAGTCCCGCAAAATTGAGCAGTGAATTTATTCGAAATAATGTGACTTCCATTAGAGCAAACCAATTTGGTACTGCTAGAAAAGTTGTCTAGATTGTTTTCAGTGTTTATTCAATGATGAATTATTTCTTTCATATCAACCTTATTGGAATGTATGCTTCTAGTTGTGTTGAAGAAGAGTAATGCTGGAAAGCACTTTTTCACTTAGAGACTCTGTCGGTCTGTCATCTCTGTCTCTTTCTCTAGATGAAGTTGTCAAGTGTTACTCTTTGGGTTCATGAAGATGTAATGAAGCTAACCATTCCTTTGATAAAACTGCCTGAGAGTTCGCACCACGGCTCCTTTATGCCCTAGGAATCTGACACTTTGTTAATTTTCATGAAAAGCAGGCAATCTCCCATATGTTTTTTTACTTAACTTTGCAAAAACACCTGACTCAGTTAATACACACTGAGTAGACTTACTCAGGCCCAGAGTGGGAAAAACACAGAGAAGCAAATAGTGTCATTTTTACATTTCATCCTTAATGTCTCCCCCGCATTTCTCCCTAAATTCTAGGTATACTAGACAGAACAATGAACACCGGTTTTAAAACCTCAAGATGTGAGGGGCGCCTGGGTGGTGCGGTCGGTTAAGCGTCCGACTTCAGCCAGGTCACGATCTCGCGGTCCGCGAGTTCGAGCCCCGCGTCGGGCTCTGGCCTGATGGCTCAGAGCCTGGAGCCTGTTTCCGATTCTGTGTCTCCCTCTCTCTGCCCCTCCCCTGTTCATGCTCTGTCTCTCTCTGTCCCAAAAATAAATAAACGTTAGAAAAAAAAAAAATTAAAAAAAAAAAAAACCTCAAGATGTGTATTTGCTTGTTGTTTTGACATAGTGGGAGTATTGGTGAGATTACAACCTAAATTCTCAGCAAAAGGGGAATTGATCTATACGGTGAAATTGTGTGTGTTTGTTTACACGAGAAAATGTGCAAGGTCTATTTAGATGAAAAGAAAGGTGTTTTACAAGACAGTGTGCAATGATCTTACCTACAGTTTAAAACAAACTCGTTACTTCTACTACTATCCCTCCTAAATTCTAGTGCAAATATACAGAAAAAGTGAAAATTAGTAAACTAAGAATAAAGCTGTTAAATTAGGGGCCCTGGGTGAGTGAGCTCATTAAGCGTTGGAGTCTTGATTTTGGCTCAGGCTGTGATCTCTTGGTTTGTAGAATTGAGCCCCACATCAAGCTCCTCAAAGGGCATGGAGCCTGCTTAAGATTCTCTCTCTCTCTCTCTCTCTCTATCTGTTTCTCTCTCTGCCTCTGCTTCTCCCTCACTCTTGCACTCTCTCTCTCTCAAAAAAAAAAAAAAAAACAAAACTATTAAATTAGTCATCAGAGGGGCAGGGATTTCAGGGAGCACTTTCAGGTCCCCACCGACTTTAAGAATTTCATTATTCAAGTAGTATTTTTTTTAATATTTATTTTGAGGGAGAGAGGGAGCAGGGGAGAGGCAGACAGGGAGAGAGAGAATCCCAAGCAGGCTCCCCACTGAGACTGTGGAGACTGATGCCGGGCCCGAACTCAGGAACCATGAAATCATGACCTGAGCCAAGATCAAAAGTTGGACGTTTAACTGACTGAGCGACCCAGGCACCCAATAAGTAATATTTTTTTGGTTTGTGACTTCTGCATGGAAATTGGTAGAATCCCACTATCAAATCAACCCTATAAGATAGACATTTATGTTTCCATTTTGTATGCTATTACATAGAATCCTGCAGTAACATCCTGTTCCTCCATACATACATGTGTGTTTTTCTGTAATACAGTCCCAAATGCAATCATTAGGTCATAGTATATACTCACTTGAAGTTTTACATGGTTCTGACAAACTGCCGTCCAATGGCTACACTGATTTCTTTTAACTGTCTTCTGTCCCACCCTCAACAAATACACAATGCTTTAAAATTTCGCTTTTCTGACAAGTGAAAATGTGGTATATGATTTTATGAATCACTTTTGATAATTCATAACGACCTCAATTTTAGTAATGAAGATGTATTATTTCAGAATCAATGATATTATTAAATGACTAGCATTGAGTGTGGTATGTGAGGGAAATTTTATTTTTAATTTAAATCATGGTTTTGTTATTTTATATTCCACAGTGGTTTAAATTTTATCTTATGAACTCATGGTTTTGACTATCTACAATGGGCTTTAAATGCATTAAGCAAAATTCGGTCTCAGACTCTGAGTTCTAGGTGAGAAGAATATTTTCAGGATGCCTCAAAGTTCCTGACAAAATTGGATGAAGTTCTTCAGAAATAATCAAAAGCCAGAGTTAAAAAAACAAACAAACAAACAAACAAACAAAAAAACCACTAATAAACTAATGTATCTTCTCCTCCCCCAACAAAAGCAAACACCAAATCTAATATATATTGAATTAAATGCCCTTGGTTGGCTTTAAAATAGGTGATGAGAGGGGTGCCTGGGTGGCTCAGTCGGTTGAGTGTCCAACTTCGGCTCAGGTCATGATCTCGCGGTCTGTGAGTTCAAGCCCTGCGTTGGGCTCTGTGCCGACAGCTCAGAGCCTGGAGCCTGTTTTGGATTCTGTGTCTCCGTCTCTCTCTGACCCTCCCCCATTCATGCTCTGTCTCTCTGTCTCAAAAATAAATAAAGATTAAAAAATTTTTAAATAGGTGATGAGAGCAGATATATCATCACAACTCGATATAGATTCCAACTGTGTAAGCACATGTCCAACCAGAGAAGCCAAATTAGTAAGATATATGTCAGTCAGATATCTTATCAGTAGAATATAAATTGTGTGTGTGTGTGTGTGTGTGTGTGTGTGTGCACAGAGATTTATTACAAAGAATTGGCTTATATGGTTGTAGGAGCTAAGCAACCAAGACCAAAATCCACACAGCAGGCAGCCAGGAAGGAAGATCTTAAGCAGAATGGGACTCCAGGAACACGGGTCAAAGCTGCTGTCCATGAAAATAATTTCTTTCTTCTCTGGGGAACATCTGACTTGATCTTAAGGACTTCCAACTGATTAAGTCAGGCTCACCCAAGTTATGCAGCATTTTTTTCCTCACAGTCAACTGATTAGGAACTTTTATTACATCTGCAAATTCCCTTTACATCAGGTACCCAGATTTGTGTTTGATTGCCCAACTGGAACTGTAGCCTAGCTGAAGTGACACATCACAAAAGTCACTGCACCATGTACCCATCCTCTGTTGTGGTGGTGGCTGTTTTTTAAATTTTTTTTTAATGTTTATTTATTTCTTGAGAGACAGAGACAGAGCATTAGCAGGGGAGGGGCAGAGAGAGGGAGTCACAGGTTCCAAAGCGGGCTCCAGGCTTTGAGCTGTCAGCACAGAGCCCGACGTGGGGCTCGGGCTCACAGACCGCGAGATCATGACCTGAGCCGAAGTCGCACGCTTAACCGACTGAGCCACCCAGGCGTCCCATTATTGTTGTTTTAATTCACATTAAATTTAAAACTGTGATCTTTTCTTTTTGGCACAAATTATCCTATCTCAATAAAACATAAAAGAAACTACCAAATCTAAAATTGAAGGGTCAGTGGGACAGATACTGGAGGGAAGGCTATCATCGACCTTTCGTTTAAAGTGTGCCAGGGTCTCCACTGCTGTGTTGAAAGTGAGTGACTATGCAGCCAGCCTTCCACATGGAAGGCGGGAAGGCCCTAAGTACAATTATTCTAAAACTTAATATTATTCCAACTATTAACAAAGGGTGTCATGAGAATATATCATTGCCAACATTTCTTTTTCCTTATAAACATTGAGAATTTGACATTGAAAATTTAGTGTATTCATCTGATTATGGAATCTCATAATTGAAGAGATAGCAGATAAACTTATGTTTCCATATAAATGAGAAATCTCTCTGGTGCGATTCACAATTATTTGCAGTAACATTGCTCTTACATCGTTGATCCGGAAGAAAGGAACCTATCATGCTTTACAAAGTTTTGTGAACTCATCAAAAACCGTTGGATGTTTAAGTAGAAACTGACCCTGAAGTCAGAGTTTGGATTGGCAGAAACAGCTCTTGGTGGATGAGGCCATTTTTAGGGGGATTTTGTTCTTCACCTCTTCCATATTCTTCTCAATTAGTGACTTAATAATTTGACATAATTTTGAAGACACTGAGCGCTTCCATTTCCCAACCCACTCCTAGATAGATATCTTCTACTAAAATGATGATATGGTTTTATTGTAAAAAAAATTTAGAATGAGTACAGAGCTAACTGGTGTTGGTATAGAATTCCTTTTGGAGGGGGGAGGGAGAGGGAACTACACTCCGCTAAAATCCAAAACCGTATGTTTAGTAGATAAAATTTAAAAGAGTGACTTAGAGCCACTAATTCTCTAAAGCAGGTATTATCAATTATTTCCAACAGATTTTGGAAAACTTTCCAGGGTGCCTGTTCAATTAGGTGCTTTACTGTAGCATTATTGAGAATTTTTCTTTTTCTTTAATTTAGCCCAAGGGACAAACAGTTTTAAAGTCAAGCACTTTCAGGCTTCAATGACTTCTGTGTTTGCATATAGGAAAGACCAACAAGGGTAAAATCTTGACTCTGCCTACAGTCACCATTTAAGGAAATGTTCTATGCAGGTGGGAGTTTGGGTTAAGTGCTTTAGTTTTAATGAGTACACCAATCCTACTTTATTTGGTTGTTTTTAAAATGTTCTTAGGATCTGCCATTAATAGGCACATGGAGGGCCTGCAGTCTAAACTGTTTGCAGGCAATATAACAGCCACATTTATTGCTTCCCAAATCTTTCTAAATGCTTTTATTTGTGGAAAAGAAAAATAGAACGTTTTCTGAAAAATAAACCGGCCATTCGTTTTTCTACATATTCCAATGTACTCTGTATTGCATTTGCTCCTACATAAATCACAACTATAAGACCCTAATCTCTTGTGAAGTCTTTACGTGTTTGGGGTCGAAGAGCTGGAACATGTTTTACTCTGTTTGGGTTGCTGTAACAGAGTACCAGAAGCTGGGTGACTTATAAATGACAAAAATGTGTTTCTCATGGTTCTGAAAGCTGGGAAGTCCAAAGATCAAAGTGCTGGCAGTTTGGTGTCTGGTTAAGAGTTCACTTTCTGGTTAATAGAGGATACTTTTTCATGGTTTCCTCACATGGTGGAAGGGACAAAGGAGATCTATGGGGCGTCTTTTAGAAGGGCACTAATCCCATTCATGGGGGCTCTGCCCTCGGGATCTAATCCCCTCCAAAGGCCCCACCTCTTAATACCAATGCTCAGGGTGGGAAGGATTTCAATATATGAATTTTAAGGGGAAACCAACTTTCCATTTATGGTAGAACAAAAACAAAAAATCAAGGCTACTCCAGCATCTGATCAAGATCCATATAGCATTTGACAGACACAGCAGACCTGAAGGATGTCTAGCAGAAGAGAGAATAAAGTAGGAGATGTTCTTTCTCTTGCCGACAACCTCTGTTGGTTCTCTGGACACACCTGTGTCCTGTGGACACCGCTATTTTTCTGCAGACTCTGGTTTTTCCACTTAAAACTGCTGTGTCTCTCTTGGTTTTTCTCTTGCTTGAGTTAAAGCAATGGAATTTCTCAGCAACAAAAACTATGCAGTGATTTTGCAAATTTTGCAAATTTTTTCTCTCCTTGTGTTACAGTTTTCTGGAGAAGCACCAAAATGAAACTCTGCTCCAATGCGCTGCGGAATTTGTCTTTATTACTTTCCCAACCCAGTTTGCTAACAAAACTTGACACTCAACAGAAGAGTTCACTTCCATGCCTCAAAAATAATCTAATAATCTAACATGCCAGACCTGTTTCACAGGCACGCATGAACTTAGCTTAGGTTCAAGCTGGGTCTCAGAATACACTGGATTTTTATTCCTAGATCAAGTGACACCAGGGGTGAACTTACTTATTAGACCTTAAAATATCAATTTTGTCAACCATCAGCTCTCCTCCATGGACGCACCCACTCATGAAATCGTCTTATAAAAAATGGAACTCAAAATATACAAATAAACTTGATATTGTGGCTTTTTAAGAGTTGCTGTTGAATTTCTCTCTTTCCCTTTGTTTGTTTCTTTCTTTCTCTTTCTTGTCTTTCTCTCTTTCCTTCCTCCCTCCCTCTTCCTTCCTTCTTTATTTTCTTTTTTTCTTTCTCTTCCTTTAATCCTTTCATCCCTCCCTCTCCCTTTCCACCTATCCTTCCTTCCTTCCTTCCTTCCTTCCTTCCTTCCTTCCTTCCTTCCTTCCTTCCTTTCCTTCCCTCCTTCCTTCCCCCATCCCTCCCTCCCTCTTTCTCTTTCTTTGTCTCCTACCACATTACTTGATATCTGCCTTCATTGGGAAAATCTGGCAATAGGGTAGGAAATGATATTTCATGCTTCAGCATCCAAGCAGCAACAGCTATTTTTCTTCTTGTAAACAAGTTCAGTTTTATAAAATGGAATGGAACAAATGGCTTTCATCATTGATTATTTTCCTGTCTTTGCTAGCAAAGTTAATACAGCATTTCTACTGTATCATCTACTTCTATGATCTACTTCTCCATTTCCTGTTTTCTCTGTTTATTTCACTGCATTTGTCTTAGTCTGTTTGGGCTTCTGTAATAAACTACCATAGACTGGGTAGCTGAGACTAAACACATTTATCTCCCACAGTCTGGAGGCTCTGAAGTACCAGATCACAGTGCAGGCAGACCAGTCCCTGGTGAGAGCCCTCTTCTTGACTTGTGAACAACCATCTTCTCATTCATGAACTTTCCTCAGTTCACACACATGGGGACGGAGGGATCTTCCTCTCTTTTTCACTAATCCCACCATGTGGGCCCCATGTCAATGACTTCTTCTAAACCTAATCAGCTCCACAAGGCCTCTCCCCCAAATATCATCACATTGTGTTAGGGCTTCAGCGTTTGCACAAACATTCAGCCCGTAACACCTTTGTATTTGCCGAAAATATTTTTATAAACCACCTAAGATCATTTTCGTAAGTGTTAGGGTAGGAAGAAATTTAATTTCACATACAGAAATACACAAGGTTTTAAATAAAGAGAAACAGTCAAGTCAAGCCCTGTAGTGTCACGGAAAGCACATGGTATGGTGGCCTCAAGACCAAAAGGCCCAAAAGCAGAAGACACACTTTTTATATATTGAATTTGTGTCTAGAAATAATATGTTGTGCAGCTGACCTAAAATGTATTTCTTCTCATATGTGTATGTTCATGTTTCATCTCGCACATAAAAAAAAAAAAAAAAGGTTCATTGGTTCCATTTTTGTTGTAGGTATTCATTCACTTTTTAGCTAACTTTGATATTATCAGATGACATTTAAATGAATATTTTTACTGAGTCTCAACCTAGTTCCATTCAGCCCCCAACCCACTAAATACTAACTTTTCTTCATTCTAGACCAATTCACCTTGGATATTTTCATTTTTCTTTAATGTGTTTTTATTTATTTTTGAGAGAGAGACAGAAAAAGAGGGAGACAGAGAATCCCAAGCAGGCTCCCTGCTGCCAGCACAGAGCCCGAAGTGGGGCTTGAATGCATGAACTGAGAGATCATGACCTGAGCCAAAATCAAGAGTCAGACACTTAACCAACTGAGCCACTCAGGCACCCCATGTTGGATATATCTGAAAGCAAGGACATCTTCCACGTGGCCATCTTTCTATTATTGGAAGACCACTCTACAAGGCTACATCCCCATAAACACATTGTAAGTTGAAAATCTCCTAAGTCAAAGATCCATTTAATACACTAATTGACAGAACATCACCACTTAGGTGAGTCTACCTTGAACGTGCTCAGAAGAGTCATAATAGCCTGTACTTGGGCAAAATCATCTACCACAAAGCCTATTTTATAATAAAGTGTTGACTGTCTCAAGTAATTTATTGACTACTGAAAGTGAAAAACAGAGCAGCTGTACGGGAACAGAAAGTTGTCAGTATATCAGTTGTTGACCCTCCCAATCGCTGGTAGACAGGGAGCTGTGACCACTGCTGGCCAGCATTATGAGAGAGGCTCTGACGGCATGTCACTAACGCAGGAAAAAATAAAAATTCAAAATTTAAAGTAGGGCTTCTACTAAATGAGCATTGCTTTCCCACCATCATAGAGTTACACCATTGTAAGTCAAAACATTATAATTTGGGACCCATCGGTATCCCAGATATAATGTGTATAAATGAGTTCAAAATGAAATAATTTTCAAAGCTAGTCTTATTTAGAAAAAAAAATATGGAAGTATGAAACACAATAATAATTTTTAAAACATACATTTCCACATAAAAATTAATTTATGCAAATAACATACATAGAAGGGCATATTAAAAAGACCATATTATTTACATCAATGCCCTCATTTTGAAAAATAAATATGATTTTTAAAAATATGTTTTGGAAGTACATAAATTGAGCTTTTGAGGAGGAATTTCAAAGATATTTTTAAAAATCATCAACATCTATGATTTTGAAGCTTGTCTTAATGGTGAGCCAAGAAAAGTAGATATTTGCTAGAGTACCTTTTACATTTATCAGAGTGAAATTACCTCTTGTGGTACCAAATTGTAGGTACATATATATATAAAAGCATGACATTCTTGATGACTATTTATAAGAGCTTTCCTTTTACTTTCCTTGCAAGGATTCTCTAATAATTTGATTTAAATCTTCCTCCAAGCAGAGAATGGTGTCTAATTTGCTGCACTATAGCTCAGAACAGAATTAATGTTTTTAATGAATCATTCTCCTTTGTAGAGAAAGATGTATGGCCTCTGAACCCCAAATTACAAAATCTCCTTGGTAATTAAAAGATTTAAAAAAAGCCTGACAGAGTAAACCTTTTAAATTTATTTATATAGTCACAGTGTCTTTCAGAGATACTAGTTTGAGGCACAAACTTCCCATATCCACCAAATTTTTAGTTATGGTGTGGCCTACTTTAAAATTTCATCTTTGCAAACACTTGTGATTTACTCTGAATGTACATGCATGTGGAACATCTTCACAGTCAAAAATAAACCGCTTTCAGAAAAGTTTACTTAAAAATGAAGAAACTGACATATGGACAATATAGAAATTGACATACATAGAAATTGACTTGAACATATGACAAATCAGTCACTTTTCTTTCTTTTCCTTACGCCCCAATGGGAACGTTAAAATGCATACACACCACACATACACACAGGCACACACACAGAGAAAAGTTTTGGAAAAAGGTGTTGTGCTTAAATCAGTACTTGCACCATATGGAGATAGTTGTAGGAACACATTCATAGAGATTACTTTTTTTTTTTTTGAATCGTATGTTTGCATTAATTTTCACCTAATGCTTACTAATCAATTACCTATAAAATGATCTCAAAGGGGAATGATTTATTTCAGCAAAAAGCACATATTTCTTATTCACATGTAACTCAACAAATATAGTTAGCCACTGGGAAAATATTTGATGATAGTAATACGAATAGTTAGGAGAGAGACCCAACAGGAAGGGAGAGTTATTCCCTGGGAATGATTCAAGTCTTTTGGGAATGGCACCACATTCCCAAATCATTAGCAAATTTACCTAGGTGACATGGTGTTAAAATGAGCACAGGAAATCATAAAAGAAAAGCAAAATCTTGTCCAGCACCATGACAGCATTAATTAGTATTAATTAATTAGTATTAATGAAGAGGTATCTATGAGGAAATAACTATATTAATTTACATTGTTGTTTCAGTGACTCAAAAAAATAGTGTATTATATTGTTCACCTGAAACCAATATAACATTGTACATTAACTATACTGGAATGAAAATTTAAGAAATGTAATATTTTATTTCTGTACTTATTAAAAATACTTAAACCTCTTTCACATACATGATCCCATTTGATACCTAACAAAAATTCTACAATCTATCCAAGTCATGGGCACTCGATGTCTCTTGTACATATATCCCACAATAGGGTATGCAGGATTTACTATGTGTCAGGCACTTTTTAAAGAGGTTTGCAGATATGAACTCACTTTACCCTTGTAGCAACATATGAAGTATCATCTACTATTATTTTCAGTTTCCTGATGATAAATACGAGTTCAAGTAAATTTTCCCAAATCACATACCCTAAAAAGTGGTGAAGTCAGCATTCAGACTCAGGAAATTTAGCTCTAGGGTATGTTTTCTTAGCCAAGGAGAGACTTTGAGGCAGGTCCACAAGCATGTCCCTAGTAGGTAAAGGGGTTGGTACAAGACATGGGTCTGACTTCTCCAAATCCAGTATTTTTTTTCTGTCACATGTGTCTGGTGGAGACATAGGCCATTTGGAGACTTAGGGTAAACACATATACAAGCCACCACTGATAGCTTGAATGGCTTCCGGAGTCTGGAAGTTATCAGAACTTTCCAATGGTAAGACCCAGGATTATTGTAATAACCTTGCACACTGCAGGCCTTTTCTTCCAAGAACATTTAGAGTTGTATAGGAAACATTTACTGACGAGAGTGGTCCAAAAAAAGGGAGAATAAGGAATACAAAATCGCAAAATACCTATATTTAATATGGAGCGCCAGAAAGAGCATACAAAATATATAATTATCTCTATGGGAAGTTAGTGGAAGTCAAATCGACATGATGGAAACCTGGGTCTCTAGAGGCGAAGTTTCTGAGAAATTGACCTTCAATTATCTGCCAGTAAACATTGAGGACTATGTTGGGGTGTTAGTCATTATCTGTCCTAAGGGAAAAGGTAAGAACATAGCCAATAACAAATGGCAGCACATAGAGACAGAGAGACTGGAAGAAGAATGTTCATAGCAAAATGTCATTTCTCAAGTATGGGAAAGTATGGGAAAGTCTCCAGACTTCACTACATGTAGTATCACTGTGTTGGCAGTTGGGTCTTTGGAAGTTCTTCGGAGATTTCAAGACCCAGAGAAGTCTGCCTCTTTGAGAGGGTAGCTGTGCCTCCTGCTCTGTAGAGCCATCCTTATGCAGTTGAGTTCCACTGTCCTGTGCTTACATTAAGGGACTCTTCTACTTGCTATGTCTTTTGGAATCTTTTAACTGCCATCTTTGAACAAGTACATTAGCGCACACACACACACACACACACACACACACACACACACATCCGTCCACACACATGTGTCTCTCAGTAGAGAAACTCAATTCACAGAGACATTATAATGTGTGATCTCATTATGTTTCTGTTTTGGAACCTTCCAAAATAGAGACTCTAACTAAGGTTACTACATTGACAATATGGAAACTTTCCCAAAGACATTCTTAAGTCATCCCAGTTAAACACAGAGATACTTTACCTCTCCATAATTTTTTGTTGACTTCTTTTTGATTTCTGTTTACTGGCTGTTCTGTAAACCCAGCAGATGCCAGCAAGAGATCATTCTATTCAGTCTTGGTGACCACTAACCTGATAAATTATTTCATATTTTCACTATTTTCCTTTCTTCTTCTACTTTGTTGTTTCTCTCTGTTCTTTGAGGTAGTAAAATATGAATTTGTGATACAAATGTCACAAGACATTTTCAGTAGCACTCCCTTATCCATGCTTTTGCTTTCTTTGTTTTCAGTTACCCACAGCCAAATGCAGTCTGGAAGGAGATAATCCTCCTTTGGACCTATCCTCAGAAGGTCACTAGTAGCCTAACATTATGTCACAGTACCTAAGTCATTCACCTCACTTCACCTCATAACATAGGCATTTTATCATCTCACATCATCGTAAGAAGAAAGGTGAGTACAGTATGATATTTTGAGAGAAAGAAAGAGAGACGACATTCATATAACTTGTATTATAGTTCACTGTGATAATTATTCTATTTTATTATTAGTTATTTTTAGTCCCTTATTGTGCCTAGTCCATAAATTGATCTTTATTATATGTATATATGCATAGGAAAAGCCATAGTATGTATAGAGTTTGGTACCATCTGAAGTTTCAGGCATCCGTTGGGTCTTAGAATGTATTCCCTGGGGATAAGAGAAGACTACTGTATATCTCTTCATAAAGGAGGTCTCTTTTATTTTTTTATTTCATTACTTTTCCCTACCATTTATATTTAATCAATACTTAACTTCCTTTCTCTCCTTAGTCCCTCTTTTAATGTTTTTAGACATGCATTTGTATTTTTTTTAATTTGAGAGACAGAGTGTGAGTGGGGGTGAAGGGCAGAGAAGGGAAGGAGAGAGAGAGAGAGACACAGAGACAGAGAGAGAGAATATCTCAAGGAGGCTTCATTTGATGCTCAGCCCGATGCGCAGGGTTGGATCCCACGACCCCGGATCGTGACCTGAGATAAAATCAAGAGTTGGATGCTCAACCAACTGAGCCACTGAGGTGCTCCACATTTATATTTTAAAATGTTACTGTTTTTGTGTGTGTGTGTATGAATCTTTAATTTGCATAATGGTCCCGTGCAGTATACCTAATTCCAGTTCTTAACTTTCATAAATTTCTTTAAAATTTTTCATCCGTTGCTGATGCTGTGTTTCAACTGTTTTAAGTGTTCTATATCATTCATATTTTTCATTTCTTTAAATAAAAAACTGTAAGAATTATGAATAGCATAGCTTAGAGTAGATATCTACTTATCAAAGGATAATTCGTAATATATTGATTAATGTTATATAATATGTAAATAATGTAATATATACATAGATATATATGCATAAATGTATGTGTGGATCACACACACAGATATAGTTCAAAGAAACAGTATGCAGGTTTAATACTAGCAAGATTAATAAAAGATTATAAAAATGAAAATTTGTCAATAAACTTGGCTATGCACGTATTATGGAAAAAAGAGATTATACATAGGTGTGTGTGTGTGTGTGTGTGTGTGTGTGTGTGTAAAATTTATTTTGAGAGACAGACAGAGAGTATAAGCAGAGGAAGGACACAGTGAGAGACAGAATCCAAAGCAGGCTCCAGGCTCTGAGCTGTCAGCACAGAGCCCGACATGGGGCTGGAACCCACAAATCCACAAACTGTGAGATCATGACCTGAGCCAAAGTCGAATGCTTAACCTAGGCACCCACGTGTCCCAAAGAGATTAATTTTAATTGGTGTTTTTCCTATCTAATTATCTAATGAATTCTGATGTATAGCAATATAAAAGGACATAACATATTTTACTAACAATATTAAAAAAGGAAACTAAAAATAACTTGAAATTGAGAATCTCTAAGTCTTTTACTCTAATTTATCAGTATTTGCTATAGTGATGTCTAAGGAACCGTGGGAATATCCCAAACCCTTTCAAGGGATTTTAATTGTCAAAAACATTTTTCCTACTAATGCTTACATGTTACTTCCCTTTTTCATTCTCGTTCTTTCATGAGTGAATGATAGCATTGACAAGAGGCTATAATATGTGATGATGACATTTTTGTTCTTTTGAGTAATGGAGTATGTGCTGTTGACTCCTTGAATTCTCTAAAAATTTTCTATGAAAAAGTTTTAGGGTACAGATATGTAGATTTTCAGAGATGAACAAAGCTTACTTTCAGCATTTGCACTTATGTCACTTTTGCCTATATTGCTATAATTATTGTAAACATTATCATTTAATAAATTATTATATTGAAATCCTGAAGCTTCTCTTGCTCCTTATAGAACACAAGGAAGTATAACAACACACTGTTGTCTTCTTTTGTAATAACATTTTATTTTAAAAAAAGACCTTTCTAAATTTTTAAATTTAAAACTTATTATTTTAGCATTAAATTATGCACTATTCTAAAATATAAATTATTTCTCATATACTTAAGCTTAAAACTGTTGGTTTGCAAGAGGAGATTAAAAGAATTGATTAATCATGGGGCGCCTGGGTGGAGCAGTCGGTTAAGCGTCCGACTTCAGCCAGGTCACGATCTCGCGGTCCGTGAGTTCGAGCCCCGCGTCAGGCTCTGGGCTGATGGCTCGGAGACTGGAGCCTGTTTCCGATTCTGTGTCTCCCTCTCTCTCTGCCCCTCCCCCGTTCATGCTCTGTCTCTCTCTGTCCCAAAAATAAATAAAAACGTTGAAAAAAAATTTAAAAAAATAAAAGAATTGATTAATCAAACCACAGCTACACCATCTTCATCTAAATATGCCAAAAAGGGGTTAAACTGACATTCTGAAAATTCTCTCACTGATGTAAGAGAAGAATCTATTCAAAAGAAATTGGAAAAAAACTTTATATAAGAAGTAAAAAAAAAAAAAGACAAAATGTGTCTTTCTCTCTTCTTCACAGATGCTTGAAATTTAACTCACGGTGTCTTGTGCAGTGAGCATTTCAAAGTATTATTATGATACCATTTAAATTACAGCATCTGTTTGAGACCGAGCATTCAGAATTTAAAGAGAAGTGAATGTTTATTTTAACATTAATATTAGGAGCTCATTAAAAGCCATAGGTTGTATGGTTTCGCTTTTAAAACTAGAAATGAAACAGTCACTTCAGCATCTTATTAACCAGTAAATTATCACATTGCTGCTTGTGGCCACATTACATATTACAACAATAGTTGACTGACTAATAAATCTGTGAACATTTGACTGGGGAATGCCTGTTGGGTGAAATGGTAGAGATAGAAAAATCATGACAGTGCCATTTTCCAAGAATCCATTAATAGGAAAATTAATAATTTAGCTGCAAACCAAAAGACTGAGTTAGTGCAGCATGTGCAGAATTATGTTTTGTTTTACAAATGGATGGATTTATAGACACGGCTAGCTTGTTTTGCTTATATTCATGTGGTATTTGTTTCAAACACAACCTGTCCACCCTATTGGTGAAGGAGGTAATGGGGATAAGGAAAGACAATATACCTGACACTGGCTAGATAAGGCAGATGGCGGGTTATTGATCATGCAGACTTACAGCCTAGAAGAGGAGGACCCTGTGTAGCACACAGGGCCACATGGGTGTTGCATTCTAGAACGTACTGAGCAATCTGGGGTGGTGGGAGGCACACTGTGTAGTACCAAGAGGTAGCAGTGACCCCCTGAGGTTCCTGAGGAAGAATGTGATTGGCTTGTTTGAATAGTTTCACAGGGACCGAAGCCTGCTTTTCAAGGACAGGTTAGGAACTGCACCCGCTCGCCTTGGGAAGGACAGTTGTTTGACTAAGGTTATTATTCCAGACAGCAGAGTGGGGAGAAGAACTTGCATTTAAGCCAGTGGAGACCCTGTGCTTCACCTGATGTCAAAACACGCATAATACTGGGCCTTAGCACATCTGTTTCATCCAGGGTGGGGTCACCTTAGAGGCAGGTCTTGGGGCTCTTCCCATGCGTGTCTTATCTCACAATTAGGATAATGTCCAAGTCAGTAGAGACTAGTGATTCCAAGCAGGACTCCGAAGGAAGGAATTCTGGATGTCAAATGCAGCCCTACAACTTTGGGTGAGTCACTCAATTCCCCTGTACCTTGGTTTCCTCACCTGTAAAATAAGCTAAGAGAGTACATGCTTACCACATGGAGTTGTTTTAAGGATTATGTGATTTATTATCTCTAAACACTTTATAAGTACTTTGTGTATTTATTTTTATGAGACAAATGATTAAAAGCATATATATATTTAAGTTATTATTTATGTAATTATTTGGGAAATAATTATTTCCTAATGAAAGTATACCAAAAAAACTATTAAAATTGGCAAAGTCTATGTAACATAGGGGAAATAATCTTGTGCTGAAAGAAACTACTGCAATTATACTATGAACTTTCTGCCAGTTAATACACATAGTTTTCAAAATTATAGATGACATAAAGCTAGGAGAGATAGTTAGCATTTTGGGTTAACAGAATCAGAATCTAAAACAGTCTATATAGTTTTGAATATTGGGTCAAATCTGGCAGGATTAAATTTAACAGAAAAAATGTAGGTCTTACACTTGGGGTCCTAAAAGAAGCAATATACACTTTAGGATGCAGTTGACTTCAGGCTCAGTATAAATCAAGTAATAAGTTTCCCCCCAAAAAGCCAACCTAAGTTTCACAAAGGTTTAGGCTTATTTATAGGAATGCATTGTCTTGATCAATTAAAGTGAATAGTACCCCTTTGTACTGGTCACTCTATCTTTCTTGTTAGCTTCAAAAGGACACGGGAAAAAGTAGGGCATTATTTTAGCAGAGCTACTATGAGACTGAGTTGACTTGAAACTGTCCTATCTGGAAATGAGGAACAGAAGAAATCATAATTTACCTTGACTCTATACCATGTAGTAGTCGAGATGCACACACCGGGCTGGCACCCAGCGGCAATGCTGTGTTAGAAGACACCCCTAGTGTGCTCTGACCTCTTCCCAGTTCTTACCCGGTTCTAACTCTTGGCCTGATCAATGGCATTCCTGCCCCACTTCCTCTTCTTAGCAGGATTTAACTTCTGGGCTTTGTTCATTCCCAAACTTTAAATGCACAGAATCTTCTGGATCTCCCTGCCTCAACTATCAGGGGTACAATGCCACTCCTAGCAGACCTGCAAATGACCCCATTTCTCCCAGAGGGTAAGTCTGGATAAGATGCTGAAAGTAGCCTCCTAAAGACAAACCTACAGCTAAAGGCAGAAGGCGAATGGAACCGGGGGGTTTTGGGTATGGGAGACTGACTTTGTGACAGCTGGAACCCCCTGAAATTAGAGTCAGCCTAGTCAGGAACTAGCGACTTGCTCATTGCTACAGATATCTCAGCAGAAGTTTGTTCTTCCGTGTGTAGAACTCCTCAAGAAAAAAATTAAAAATGAAACCATAAATTATATAGTCTTTTCTCTGAGGTGTTTTTGTTTTTTAATTTGAGAGTGTGGAGTTTTAAGGGATTTTTTTTTAAACAATCATATGTAATAAGGCTTATTGCCTCTGAGGATCAGAAACTAAGAGTCAAAGATCTATACTAATATGGCATGAATGTGAACCATATTTTGGTCAGTTTGGTCAGCATTAGAAATGAATCTGATAATTAACATAAGAGACTGAGATTTCCTAAGGTGCCTAAAACAAAGCTTATTCCTCATCTGTATCCTTCCATGCTTCTTTGTGCACTTATCTGTTTTAAAATATAACTTCATCTTCAACTTGGAATATTTTTATATTTATTCATTTTCTTTAGGCAGAAATTGATAACATGTTCCCTCAGAAATGGATTGCTAGAAGTAATGACATTGGCTGTTAATAAGAGTATTTTAAGTAACAAAGTAAAGAAACCTATTAAGATGTAGATATAATGCTGTATAAATATTTATTTTATATGACTGCAAAACTGATTCTTCTATCTTACTAACTTTACTAAGAAATCCCTAAACAAATTAAGATATCTAACAATGTTGAAATAAAGATTACAATTTAGTGCAAGTATATTATGAGGTATCAGCTTCAAAACACAAATTACGCAGAATAAAAAAAAAAAAAACACAAAAAAACAAAAGTCATGAGGAATGGGTTTTATGAAGTATCTTTCACCTGCATCAAAAGATAGATTTTTTCCAACAAAAAATTCAGAAATTGATTGTGTATATGTTCATCTTATAACGTAATAGGCATTGGGTTATTAAAAAACTTTTTTTCTAAAACATATGTATTTCAGCTTATGGATTTTTCACTTGTTCTTTCAGATGCTAGAAAAAAACCGATGTCAGGATGTATTTTGTGTGTCAGATTTTCTCTGCCTTTGACAGTATTGAAAATATATAATAATATATTATCTGGACATGCGCGCACACATTAAGACTTTAACTGTTCTTTTTGAAAAGGAACACGGGGTAGATTGCTTACTGTGACAGAACCAAGACTAAGCCAATATACACGTATAGAGCCTATATGCCTTCATAGAAAGTACAGCCTTGCCATAGCACTAGACTCTCTTCCTGTGTTCTCTAACATTCAGACCCTGCACAATAACGATATGACTTCATTAATCAATCTTCTGTTGCTTATAAGATTTCTAACTAAACCTATTCTATCAGCCCTATTCTGCTGGTCTTCCTACAGTGTAGAACCATTGTCTTGTAGATGTTGAGATAGATTTTTTTTTTCCTTTGATAGAGTTTAACAGCTTAGATTTATTACTTAATTTTAACAGGTATTAAGTGCCTACCAAGTTAAGCACTGTGTTAGACATTGAGGAAGGGCACCTGGGTGGCTCAGATGGTTAAGCATCTAACTTTGGCTCAGGTCATGATCTCCTGATTCGTGGGTTCGAGCCCCACATCAGGCTCTGTACTAACAGCTCAGAGCCTGGAGCCTGCTTTGGATTCTGCATCTCTCTCTCTCTCTGCCCCTCCCCTGCTCACACACTGTCTCTCTCTCTCTCCCTCAAATATAAATAAACATTAAAAAGAAAAAGAAGAAGAAATTGAAGAGACAATGGTGGCTGTGGTTATTAGTTTTATGTGTCAATTTGGCAGATTCACAATATCCAGATATTTGGTAAAGCATTATTCTGGATGTTTCTGTGTGGGCTTTTTGAATAGGACATTTAAATCAGTGGACTACTGATCTTCATGATGGTGGTGGGTCTCGACTAGTCAGTTGAAGACCTGAATGGACAAAAGGTTGACCTCATCAGAGCAAGAAGGAATTCTCCAGCAGATGAACTCAGGTCTTCAGCTCAAACATTGGCTCTTTCTGGTTCTCCAGCAGACTGCCTTTGGACTTGAGTTACAACTCTTTCCTAAGTCCCCAGCCTGCCAGCCTCCCCCATTGGATTTGGGACTTGCCAACTCACCATAATCATGTGATCTAATTTCTAAAAATAACTTTTATATATCTATATATCATTATATAGATGATATAGAGAATCACATGATCCAATTTCTTAAATCTATCTATACATATAAATAGAGATAGATTGATTTGCACATAGGCATATAGATACACAGATATACAAAGATTTATTTAAGGAAATGGGTCACAAGATTATGATCTACAATAATGTGTTCGTAGATGTATCTATATATCTATATCCAGACCTGTATCTGTAACTATATGTACATCTGTTTCTCTGGAGAATCCTGACTAACACAGTGACCAAAACATGTTGCCAGACCATAAGTATGCAGGCAGAATAATGCAGAAAATCTACTTAAATTGGGAGTGATGCTGCTTCAAGAGAAGTTGTTAAAGCTTTGTCTTAAAATCTGTGTGAGACTATAGTAAGTGGAGGAGTCAGTCACTAAAAGACAAGAATGGCAGCACGTTCAGAAGAAAAAAAAAAAAGAGGGGTGAGCACAGGCTTGAAGAATAATTACTAGCTGTTTTGCTGGAAAATTCAAGGTAGATGAGAGACAAGTTGAAGGGTTGAAGGTAATGGCTTTAAGCCAGCTAAACAGCACACACTTTCTCAACCATGGGCCAGATAGAACAACTTCACTTAAAACAACAGCCCTAGTACAAAACATTCCCTTCTCTTTCCATTTAATTCTTTGTTGCTGATGGTCAGTTGTGCTTTCCCTCATTTAGACCCTCTCTCTCCCGTGTCCCCATGTTCATTCTGACTTGTCCTAGAGCATCAAAAAAGGTGACTGAAAGCAGGGCTCGGGGCAGTGCTGTTTCTTCTTTTCGCTACTGATATTTCATTTAGTCAAACTTCTTTCCTGAATCCTGCTTATAGGGCAAGTCTTTTGTGATACGATCGGAAAGCACAAAATGAGCAATGGTCGCTGTCCCTGCATTTGTCTAAGCGTGCAGTGATGTTCAAGGTAAGTGAAAAGGGGACTCTAAAACTGAATAAACATGATTATCGTGACAGTTTATTTCCACTCTCATCTCCATCAGAGACAATCTATAGACCAAACTTTTTGCACTGATGATACAGCTAATTATATTCCACTAAATAGAATGAAATACTTCAGAAGGGAAGTATTAAAATCACTATGAGATAAAAATCAATAGCCTGCCATACAAGGAAAAACGCTATTAAATAGGATTTCTGTTTTTAAAATAAATATTAGCGTTAGATCCGTAAGGTAAAATGATTTATTGTAGATTACCAACAAGAATAGGTAGATTTCAGAGTAATTCTATAAGTAATGTCACAGAACCATCCTCCTGAGCTAACTAATTAGCTCATTAAAGCATTCCATCTCATTGAAAAGCAGTTTTTCTTGAAGATTGTCAGCTGTGTGATTGAATGACATGAAAAATCTCTCGGTATTTTATGGATATGTGATCCTTGGCACTCAATAATGAAACTGCTCTGCTGTGTTTGTAGAAGAAGAGCATTCAATTTTCATGGAAATGTCAGAAAGATTATATTGTTTTCTTCTATTTATTTTTATTGTTTTGGTCTGGGATATAGTTGAAAGCCTGTCAGTGGTGTCCTTTGCTGTTGCTTCAAAAGCCATAAAATAATTGGTACAACCTGAAAATGCTGATTTATTGTTGATGCCAAAAGATAGGATTCTTTTAAAATAAGAAATAATGCGAGATCCATAAATTTCCAGTTGAAGATAATGCATTTAAAAGTTTTGACTATCTCTATTCATTTTAAATTAGTCTCCGCAAAGCTCTAATAAAATCTTATCTGGTAGGCTTTCCATATACAGAAAGAGTGAATAGGTCCTCTGTAATTATTTTATAGGCTAAATACTTGTATATTATAGGCATTCAATAAACACCTAATGAGAAAATGAATAAAGGAAGTGATTAATACATTAGTATTTGGAGAGTTCCCTGCACCTAAACTGCCCTATGACTGATGAGGATTTCTGGGGTGATAGTGGGGTCCCGGGGTCCGGAGTCGACGGCCAAGAAAAAATTCTTGAGACGTCTTTGGTGCAAAAAGGTGGTTTTATTGAAGCCCGGGGACAGGACCCTTGGGCAGGAAGAGCTGCCTTGGGGCTATGAGGGGAAAGTATGGAGTAGGGGAAGTAAAGTCCAGGGGAAGTTTCCAGTGAGATTTTCATAGGCTACAAAGACTCACAGGATGGTGGAGGCCTGGCTATTGTCAAGCCAAGGTTGTTTTTCCCTCTAGCAAAGCATTACCATTAAGACAGCAGGAAGTTCCTGGAGTTTTATTCTGCCTGCCTCAAGTATTTGTCAATGGGCTGCAGGTTATAAGGAAATTTAATTTTATCTGCCATTTCCTTCTGCCTTTGTTTCCCACATCATGACTTCTTTCCAATTATTCTGAATGTCTCTTCCACAGGATAATTTATTATTCCTCAAATACAATTAGTTTCTATTTCATTTTAACCAGTAGCATATTATTTAGCACTCCACCATGGTTAATTTTAATAAATTTAACCTACAGATCCTAACATTTGTTTGAGTTCTAAATTACATGTTACCATATGGGAAGTTAACATTACAGATAGGAAGGAAGAAAAGGAAAGAAATGGAGCACTTAAGGAAGTGGCCAAAAAAATGCAGGGATGGGCAAGCAATGTATGAACTTCAGCAGAAGTGAAACGGAGCCGTCAGTTATCTGTCCTTTCCTACATGTGGTCAACTGTAAATGTTTGGAAACATACAGAGGAACCTAACGATGAATAAACACTATGGCAGGTGTTAGCACATGTGTAAGTATAGCGTGGGCGTTATAGAAAACATAGTCCAGGTTGTTGGGTTAGAAATGGCTACCTCCATTTGTAGCAACACGGATGCAACTGGAGAGTGTTATGCTAAGTGAAATAAGCCATACGAGAACGACAGATACCATATGTTTTCACTCTTATGTGGATCCTGAGAAACTTAACAGGAACCCATGGGGGAGGGAAAGGAAAAAAAAAAGAGAGAGGTTAGAGTGGGAGAGAGCCGAAGCATAAGAGACTCTTAAAAACTGAGAACAAACTGAGGGCTGATGGGGGGTGGGAGGGAGGGGAGGGTGGGTGATGGGTATTGAGGAGGGCATCTTTTGGGATGAGCACTGGGTATTGTATGGAAACCAATTTGACAATAAATTTCATATATTAAAAAAAATAATAAAAAGAAGTAAATTAAAAAAAAAAAAAAAAGAAATGGCTACCTCCAGGGCATGATGCCTTGACGTGTATTAAACAGAGAACTATTCATGAAGAGGTATGACAGAGATTGTTAATTGTGCCCCAGCTCTACTTCCCTTTTTACATACAGTAATGAACTCCTGGACACTGCATCACTGTTGGCGGGACATAAGGACACCTTGTATAAAGACCATGATTCCTAGCTAGAGGATTACCAAGTTCTCATTAATGCAGTCTGAAGAGTGTTTCACCTTCTACGTTACTTCCTTCAACAGAGGAAATACACGTTATTGTGAGCAAGCCTCGGGCATAAGGTCAAGCACAATGCCCTAGAAAATGGTGAAACAAGACAGGAGGAACTTGGTATAAATTAAAGGAGCAAAATTAAGTATAGGGTATTGTGGGGATAAATAGGAACATGTAAACTAGTCTTGCCAGATTGGGAATGGCTTTTACTTTCCCTTGTTTGCCAGCTTTTCAACTAACTATGTGATGAACAAAACAAAACAAAACAAAACAAAACACTTCTGTCTTTTCTTGGACACTGTTTTTGGTTGTTTTGGCCCAATCTCCTACCCAAATTCAATAAAATAAAGAAGTGGGTAAAGGACCTGTGGAAAGTTTCCAAGTGGAAACGCAAGACCTTTGAAGGCTTTAGTGTCTGGATCATACTATGTCTTCATTCTATGTCTGGCATATACTTTTCTGTGACCCCCACATCCTTTGGGATAACTAATCCGAATCATTGCATTCTTGATCCTTTTCTTATTCACTTCCAGTGGTCTCTGTCCCCCATGTTAAAAGAAGAAAGAAAGGAATTTATGTTTGCATCTACCTGCATTACAACCTAGGTCTTTGAAATCTACACATCGTGTCTCCTACTTTATTACAAGTATCTGCTCTCCTGTTAATTATGAAGCTAACAAGGCTTACACTTTTGATCACTCATTTATAAGAGTCCCATCCAAGTCCCCGGGAAGAGTCCCCCCAACAAAGTCTCATATTTTTGTAAAAGCCTAAAAAGCAAGACACTTTTGCATTCTCTTCTTTAAGGAGGGGGCCCCAAACTGTACAAGCTTTAGAACCCCATAAAACTAGCATCTTCCTTGTCCCCACTGTAACAAGTCTTCTAGCATCTTCCCTGCCCCCACTGTGACAAGTCTAGAACTTGTGGCAATTTCTGGAACTTCCAATCCACTCACTCACCTACTTTGCATTGCTAATCGTAGCCTGCTGTCCACCTGTGCTCGCTAATTCCCACCATCCAGGATGGACTCCAGCCACTTTGCCTACAATCACTCCCCTGTCAACATCACCAAACGTATTCCTATCCCTCTCAAGAATATAACTGAGAAAACCCCAAACTTGGTGCCTTCAAGCACCTGGTTTCTCTGAAGCAAATCAAATGCACATAACTCGTGAAAGCCCACATCGTTCCACGGCTGTTTATGAACACGGGCATATAATGCGTCCTTGTACTGGGCAGTTTCTTCACTTTCAAGTTGACTCTTTCATGCTAGATGTTTCCTCCTTCTTTCTTTCCTTTCTACAATGCTCATGTCTCACTTCCTTTAAAAATTGTAAGTAATCAGACAAAAGCTTTCTTATCTGCTATCAAATCTGCACAAGGATAGGCATCTGAATGTGACATTTGTCCTTTTCCTATTACAACAGAAGGAAAGCCACCCTATGAGAGGCTGATTCATGGCTTCACTCCCATCTCAATCAATTCATAAGGAGTTACAGCTTCTGCACATTATCTCCCTCCAGCCCCATCGGCTTCTCCTTCTCTACTGGGTAATTCCCACAAACTCACAAAATTCATCTTTTGTCTCTGCCTTAATAAAATAAAACCCTATTTTATGAACACCACTTATCCCAGCCATTGCGTTTCTCTCTTTTCAATTTAATTACCATCTGTACCACACCATTTATTGAACAGTCCATCAACTTCTCATTTATTTCCAGTGCTACTTTAGTCAAGTTCCAATATATTTATAGACAGATTTCTTCTTTACTTCTGCATTTTTGACTCTCTTATTACAAATAAACATTTTTTTTTATTTCCATAGATTTTATAAGTACACTGACCCTTGAACAACATGGGATTTAGGGGTGCTGAGCCCCCAGGCAGTTCAAAATCTGCATTTAACTTTTGACTCCAAAACTTCACAACTAATAGCCCAATGGAACTTGCAGTTTAACCTGTGCTGTAAGGGTCAACTATGTTGACATCTGATGGGAATCCAGCACAGCCCAGGGGTTACAAGCAAGGACTCCAGAAGCAAATAGTAGGGTTCAAAGCCCAGTTATATTGCTAACTACCTGCATCATCTTGAGGAAGTTAAAATCTGTGACACACACATATATATATAAACTGAGTTAATAACTGCACTATCTTAACATTTTGGGAAAGACTAAAAAATGTACCATTTAAGTATTAGCTATTATTAATTACTGCAATTGTTTTGACAGTTTTTGATGTTTTGCTTTTCAATAGGAATTTTAGAATTAGCTTACTTGCTGTGAAAATTCTTTTAGGATATATTTTTCTTATTTATTTTTGAGAGGGAGAGGGAGAGAGAGAAGGAGAGGGAGAGGGAGGGAGAGAGGGGGGGAGAGGGAGAGGGAGAGGGAGAGAGAGAAGGAGAGAGGGGGAGAGGGAGAGAGGGACAGAAGGAGAGAGGGAGAGAGAGAGGGGGAGAGAGAGAGAGAGAGAGAGGGAGAGAGAGAGAGAATCCCAAGCAGTCTCCATGTTCAGCATGGAGCCCTATGCAGGGCTTGATCTCACGAATTGTGAGATCATGACCTGACCTGAAATCAAGAGTCAGACACTCAACGGACTGAGCCACCCTGGTGCCCCTCTGTTAGGATATTTTTAAATCAATATTTAGGGTTTCTCATTATGACTATGGAAATACAAGTCACTATTGAATCAATTATCAAACTATGGCAATATTGTGAATAATTTGGTTTCTCTTGAGTTGATGCTTACTTCTTTTATTTTTTAAATAGCTAAGTTCTGTTTTACTAAAAAAAAATAATGTATCCTTCAATTTCCTGATAGTATTAACTCTGTTTTTGTTGCTTCAGATATGAATTTTCTTTCTTTCTTTCTTTCTTTCTTTCTTTCTTTCTTTCTTTCTTTCTTTCTTTCTTTTTCTTTTCTTTCCTTTCCTTTCCTTTCCTTTCCTTTCCTTTCCTTTTCTTTTCTTTTCTTTTTCCCCTTCTTTATTTCTTTTCTTCCTTCCCCTCTTTTCTTTCCTTTTGATGTTTCCAAATTCCTCCAGCAATCTGCCCTTGTCCCCACTCCAATTTAGGATTTATATTATTTTATATTATTTGCTCCAATTTATATTATTTGCTCACCTAGCATCTGACCAGGTTTCATCCTGGGAGCTTACCATTACACCAGGAACTCCACTTATGTTTCCTGTATGTGGAGAGCATCTCTTCTCATTCTTTTGTCTTTCTTTGTATTGGTTAATATCTTTGGTTTCATCAAGTACATCTTACACTTGCTTTCTGAGAAGAGGTGCATGAGGACTGAATTTTTTTAAACATCTTGACTGACACTTTGCTAGGTGTGGAAAGTGCTACCTTGGAAAGATTTTTTCATAATTTGAAAGCCACCAATCCATGGCCTTTAGCTTCCAGTATTGTTTTAATGAATTCGACGCTCATCTGATCTTTTATTTGTGCTTTTTCCCCCCTCTGTCTGCAAACTGTAGATTTTTAAAAATTATTATCATAAATATTCTGAAATTTCATATTGATGTGACCTGGGACTCTTCTTTTCCTCCTCCCCTCCCCCATCTTCCTTCATCTCCTTTTAAAATTGGAAATCCATGTCCTTCAAATCTGTTAGATTTTGTTACTGTAGTGGCCTGTTTTCTCTCTCTCGAGTTTTATCAGTTTTTCTTCAGGTATATTTGCTGTTTGGTGCATACAGATTTAGTTACGTCTTTTTGGTGAACTAGCCCTTTAATTATCATGTAATGGCTCTCTTTATCACCAGTAATATCCCTTGTTGTGTACTACATTTTGTTTGATATTGATACAGCCATTCCAAGTGCCTTGTATTAGTGCCTGGAACAGAAATCATTTTAAATCTTTTACCTTTGTCGTACTTACGTTTTACACTTAAAGAAGATTTGTTAAAGACAGCATATAGCCTGGTCTTACATTTTTCCTCCTAGTCTGACACATCTGTCTTTTAAGTGTCTGCTTCAATCCTTTATATTTAATGTAATTACAACACAGTTGACATGTACAGTACTATAAGTGCATTTTCTCTTCCTTACAATTTTCTTTAAAAAAAATGTTTGTTTGTTTGTTTGTTTATTTATTTATTTATTTATTTATTTTGAGAGGGAGAGAGAAAGAGAGACAGATTGAGAGACAGAGAGAGTCCCAAACAGGCTCTGTGCTGTCAGTGCAGAGCCGACATGGAGCTTGATCTCATGAACTGTTGAGATCATGACTTGAGCCGAAATCAAGAGTCTGATGCTTAACCAACTGAGCTGCCCTGGTGCCCCACTTATGATTTTCTCAATAACATTTTCTTTCTTTAGATTACAAGTAAGAATACTATAGAATACATATACAAAATAAGTATTATCAACTGTTTATATTATTGGTAAGGCTTCCCGTCAACCATAGGTTCTAGTAGTTTTTAGCAAGTCAGAAGTTATACATGGATTTTTTAATTGCATATGTTGGGGCGGGGAGGTTGGCACCCCTAATGCCCTGTTGTTCAAGGTCAGCTGTATATTTGATTGAAATCTACCATTTTGCTGTATATTCTCTATTCTACCTGTTATTTTGTTTTCTATTTTGCCTATTTAAGAAATAATTACAGATTTTCTATTATTTTAATTCACCTGTATTAAGAGTATGTTAATTACAACTAATCCTAATTAATTTTAGTGGGTACCTAACATCTGCAACAGGCATCTTTATCACAACTTTTTAATTCATATTCTACCACTGCATGCATAGTATAAGAACCTTGCAAAAATATCCTTCTAATTCATCTTTCCCATCATTTGTGCTATATTTTTTATATATTTTATTTTTATAAATATTTTGACTCTGCTAGAACTTGGCACTATTCTTCTTTAGGTCATGAATCAGTTCACTTTTCTGTAAAGGGCCAGATAGTAAATATTTTTGGCCTTACAGGGCATAGTATTTCTGTCACTCCTCAGTGCTGCTCTTACAGGTTGAAAGCAGGTAGGGACAATTCATAGATGACTGCGTCTGTCTATGTTCCAATCAAACATTGTTCACTAAAGTAGGGAGTGGACTGGATTTGACCTGCAGGTAGTTTGCTGACCACTCCTTTAGACAATTATATTTTAAAGAGATTAAAAATAAGGAAATATGTCTTCTGCATTTTCTTTTATTTTTACCATTATTAGTGGAGTTTTCAAAAAAATTTGTGGGTGTGTAACTGCAAATTTCCATCTGTCATCTTAGTTCGTGAAGCAAGCCTGCTCCCAGTGAATTTTCTCAACTTTTATTTTTTTAGAAAACTCTTTTTGTTGTTGTTGTTGTTGTTGAGGGGAGGGGGCTGACTTTTGAAAGATATTTTTACTTGATATAGAATTCTTGGTTTGGGTGGTGTTTTCTCTTTATTCAGTTATTTACTGCCATTTTCTTTGACTTGTATAGTTTCAGAGAAGCATGGTATATTTCTTACATTTTTTTCTCTGTAAGTAGTTCTTCCTTACACCTGCCTTCCTCCCTTCCAATTTTTCTTTTTCCTCTTTCTCTCTCCCCATTTCTGTGTGTCTGTCTCTTTCTCTTCCTGTTAATCTTCAAGACTTTATCTTTGGTTGTAGCATTTTGACTATGATGTGAATTTTTGTCTTTATCATGATTTGGGTTCTCTGATTTTTTTGGATTGAGGGATTAATGTCTTTTACTAAACCTGGAACGTTTTCAACCAACCCCCTATTTATTCTATACCTATATTACACTTTTCTTACACTGTTTGCTATTGCCCCATCATTCTTGGAAAATGGGTGCCCCACAAATGCACACACCATTTTTTTCCTTGAATTTGCTTGATGTCTACACTTTGGTCTAGTGGTGTTGGTAAGCCTTAAGAGAGATCCTCCAACTTTTTTAACACGTTTTTTTTCCTACCGTGTTCACTTGCCCCTTTTACAATTTCCATCTTAGCTAAAATGTCCTGGGTTGCTCGCTCTTTCTGCTAGATCTAATTTAAAGAGTTGCTTCTTGTTCCTTCCTCGTTCTGCCGACAGTAAAGCAGTTTTTGTGATGTATCTCTCCTGGGAGGGCACTGACCCACTTTGGAATTGATTTTTCTTGTGTACCATCTGACTTTAATTCTCCGATAGGCTCAAGGAAAGTTATGCTTTTGCAGATTATCTGGCTATACTGTCGAGGTCTGTGTGAAGAGCAGTGTCCTTTGTGTCCTATTTCCCCAAGTGGAGACGGAATTTTCTGGGTTCTTTTTTTGAATAATATTATTCTTTACTATTTTTGAATAATATTATTTCCTTTCATATTTTATGTTCTCTTTCTACAGATCTTATTTGGATTTTGCATCTCCTGGAATAATTCCCCTTGATACTTTGAAGTATATTCTGTGAGATTTTCTTCTTGACTTTGTCTTGTAACTATTACTGAATTTTGTTTCTGGGGTGTTACTGTTCATTTCCAATAGATTTTCCTTGTTTTTAGAATTTCCTGTTTGTCTAGTTTAGTGTTTATTTTGGGAGATGTTAATATTTCTTTTAACTCAATGAGTATATTTGATTATATTTATTTTGAAATATTCCTCTGTTCCATGCATTGTCTTTCGTTTCTACATTCTCATTTTTTGTATGTTTTATTTTTAAGTGCTTTATTAAATTTACATTTCCATCTTTAACAGTGAGACCTAAAACGAAGACAGAAGGCTCTGAGGGTAGAACAGAGGAAGGGACTCTAAATGGTTTCACAGTTCATAATGTAGTGTAAATGCCTCACCTCCACCTTTACCCACGGCTGGTGTTCTGCATCCAGAATTTATTTATTAAACTGGCACATAGGTTAAATATTTAGCCTGCTCTTGGGATTGACAGAGCACTCTTCTAATCGACAGGGTGGGAGAAGGGACCTTACACATTAGTTGGTCCTCATAAAGTATCTAATCATTGAGGTTTCAGACTCAATCTATGTCCCTGCCAACTGTGGTGGTTGCATGTTTAACCTGTGAGCCTCCAGATTTCTGGGATGCAAATCAACTTGCTTAATACTGACTTCATTTCTTGCTGGCATGGGTTTCCCCCTTTTCATCCTTCCTCAGTCAGGTAACATTCATCCATCGAGTTTATAATTTCCAATATTTTGTGCACGTTTCTTCTTGTTGTTTCTCATTCTTTTTGACTTTGTGGTGTCATGCATTTTCAAGAATTCCTTAATTGTGACATTAGTGACAGTTTTGGATGGAGGTAAAAGTATAAATGCTCAAAATTCAGTATTTAACTAAAAGTTAAGAATATGTTTAGCTCTGTTAAATTTAATCTTGTGGTTTCTGTCCCTCTGTGCATTTGGCCGAAGATTTTAGTCACAAGTTGTATCATTGTCTTAGATTAAGTTCTCTGAAAATAGATACCCAGATGGTGAATTGCTTGCAGTAGGTTTACTGGGAGTATATTCAGAAGGTACATCTGTAAGGAGATTAGAAAAGCAGGACTGGGCAGAGAGAGAAGCAGACTTGCCATGTGGAGCACCAAATCCCACTTAGAATCTGCTTCCTTAGACCACTGGCACTCTCTTAAACTGAGTTTCTTGGAGATAGACTCTCAGATGGGAGATTTCTGGAAATTTTTTTCAAAAAATATTCTTATTAGAAAGTTACGTCAAAAGTAGTGAGCATGGAGAGCAACTAAAATGATGGATCCTATGGGGAGCTCCAAACTCCGTCCTTGATCGATGCTTCATGACAAGGCAAGGGACCATAGAATTCATGTCCCTGCATCAGCTGGCTAGCCACTGACCAAGCATGACCTTCCAGGAGAAGATACCACCTTGGGTGATACAAGTCTCTGAGGCTCTGTGGAACTCTCAGGGAGAGACCTAGCAATACGATCACAGTCATGTAGTCAACAGTCATAGTCATAGTCATAGTCAATAGATCCGAGTCCCAAAGGTGCAAAATAGGTGGACTGGCTTTTAGAAGGACATCTTGATGAGCACCGGGGTCAATCACAGTGTTCACATTATTTGTATTAGCTGGTCCTGTGTCATGTGCACGTTTGTTCTTATTCCTATTCCGGTGAAGAGAGTGCAGGAGACTCCCAATTTGTCAGCCAGTTTCCTGTGGTTTTCAGCAAAGTAGATAGCTGCTTGCTAAATGCCACCCTGCTTTCCTTTCAGGCTTGCAGACACTGTGTATAAAACCAGGCCAATCCCCACAAATCTGCTTCCTTTGTCCTTGAGCTTCGTCCAAAGATCTTTAGGAGTTTTCAAATTTAGGGAGTTTTGCAGTCAATTCCTTTCCCTATACCTGTGGCTGCAGGCAACTACGGAACTCCTTTTTAAATGTAAAGTAGTTGTGCTTATTCTAGAACTCCAAATAAATGGGGTTGTGCAATAAGTATTCTTTTTGTTGCTTTTTATCACTCGGCATATGTTTGAACTTGTGCATGCTGTTGCGTATTGTGGAAGTTATTTCTTTTTATTGCTGAGAATCATGCCATTTTGTGGACATACTACAGTGAGCTTATCAATTAAACTGGTAACAGATATTTGAGTTATTCCAGGGTGGGGATATTATGAGTAAAGCTGTCATTTCCAATGGTGTATGTTTTGTGTAGGCATAGTTTTCCACTCTCAGGAAAGTACCTTTGTGACCTTTCAAATTTTTTTTTTTTTTTTAACGTTTATTTATTTTTGAGACAGAGAGAGACAGAGCATGGACGGGGGAGGGGCAGAGAGAGAGAGGGAGACACAGAATCGGAAACAGGCTCCAGGCTCTGAGCCATCAGCCCAGAGCCCGACGCGGGGCTCGAACTCACGGACCGCGAGATCGTGACCTGGCTGAAGTCGGACGCTTAACCGACTGCGCCACCCAGGCGCCCCGCTAGCCACTTTTTTTGTTTCACTATCTCTTAAGCACCATCTCGGCATATACAAGAACTCGCATGACACTTCATGTATAGATGGATGGAAGAAAACTTTTACTGTAAGGGTTTGGGTAGTATATACTTTAGGGTTTTGGGGCTGCGGGGTCTTAATAGCAAAACTCAATCTTGCACAAAAACAAGCATAAAAAACGCAGAAAGAAACGGGGGTAGCTAACGCCTTACATAAACAGAAGGTGGGCTCAATTTAGCCCGCAAACTTTGTAGTGTTCTGGCTTGCCTCCGATCTAGGTACACATGTATACGAATCCAAAAACAACAGGAACTATTTAAAATTGTACACTATTCCTGGATTATAAATAGTTGTGTTGATTCATAAGTATACACGTAAACATGAATTGGGCAATAAATAGATACAAGGATGTGACTGCTTGTTACCAGAAAAGAATGTTTCAGTACACATCCGAGAAAATGGATGTAAAATATGTCTTTGTCTTATCTCCTACCTAAGTATTCCTGCTGTTCAAATCCTACTTGCGTACTGGGGTGGTGTCTGTTTCTGACTTTGACAAGGGTATAACTCATAGACCTTTATGGCATTCAAATGCAGGCCCCTTTAGTATTAAGGACACAGGGCCAGAGATGTGGAGAAGCATTGCCCTGGGGTCTAAACACCATTTGTCTCAAGAACTGGTATTTATGGTGACAAGTTGTCCTGTGCCAGTGCTGCTTGTCATGTTCCAAATGACAGAGGAGGGCATATCTTTAATAGATTTATTGTTTGTGTATCTGATATACAGAGTTTTCTAAATGGTGGGGCTCAAGGCAGTGGCTTTCTCTTGCCGGAGTCTAAGGGTAGTTCTAGCAAAAAAAAGAATCATCTTGGGGCGCCTGGGTGGCGCAGTCGGTTAAGCGTCTGACTTCAGCCAGGTCACGATCTCGCGGTCCATGAGTTCCAGCCCCGCGTCGGGCTCTGGGCGGATGGCTCAGAGCCTGGAGCCTGTTTCCGATTCTGTGTCTCCCTCTCTCTCTGCCCCTCCCCTGTTCATGCTCTGTCTCTCTCTGTCCCCCCAAAAATAAATAAACGTTGAAAAAAAAAATTAAAAAAAAATCATCTTATAAAAACATACATCAGGCCATTATTCCCTGTTGCTTAAAACCTTCCTGTATATTTCTGTCACACTTAAAATGAAGTCCATATTCCTTACCATGGCAACAAGGCTCCCCACGTGGTAGAGAACCACAGCAAACTGTTCTGGTTTCGCTTTCCCTCATCCCACCATGTTCCAGCCTATTGGCCTCCCTTCTTTTTCTTGAAGAAATCAAGGGGAAAAAAACAGAAAAACTAACTAAGCTTCCCAAGGAAAAATATTTCTGTCCCTTTGATTGCTGTACTGTGGGGCTCAGAACAGTGTCTGGTGAATAGTAGGTGATCAGTTAGCATTTTAAATTAAGTAAGCTAGAGGATTTAATATAGGCAAAATAAAGAAAGGAATGTTCCCTGTTGATGGAATGGTTTGAGCACATTCTTGGTGGAGTGTAATTTACAGTTCTTCTTCTTTTTTGTTTTTAAGGAATGACTAGCAAGACTGCAGTAATGAGATTTGAAAGAAGAAGCTTATTACATAGTAAGGTAGTTAGTGATGGTTTCATGGAAAAGATGGGAGAACCTGTTGAATTTACAGTAGTGTTTATGCCTTAGAATTGTATAGTGTTCTGCAGTTTCCAAGTATCTTCACATCTGCAATCTCATTTACACAAGGTCTCTGCTTTTCTAAGTTAATGGAGGCCAGGGATGCATGAAAGCTTAATGAGAGACAGAAGGAAAACACTTTCTTCTCCCAACGATCCATATGTGTCTGTGAAAGAACAAAAAGACTTTCTTTCTTTTTTTTTTAAAGAATCATCCTCGAACTTGCAATTTTATTCATTTCTGACAATGGGAATTGGCTATAGCTGCCAACCCAACAGTCTTCCCAAGTAAGCAGTTGTGTAAGAAGCCAAATGTCTTGTCTGTGAAAAAAATAATGTATCCGCAGTTAGGCATCTGAATGCCACCTCCGGATAAGAAGGAAATGAGCATGTGTTCATTTGATCTAACACTTTAAATGTAATCTCTCACATTGTTCTCCCAAGACTCATTAGCTTGTGTTTCGAGAGCACCTCTGAGCATGAGGGCTCATACCCATTTCCAATTAAATACATATAAGCACACTTAAACGTGAATTAAAAACAATTACTCAGTCCATATAGAGTTTTTCCTTTTTTCTTAGAAGTACATGTTCACTATTTTTGAACTGGCCAGAAGATTGCTTGTAAACAAGCAGGTACAGTTTGCAAAATGCCTTTACTACCCTCAGGACAAACTAGTCAGCACAGAAAACGAGAATTTCATTGGTTAGGTGGAGAAGCATCCTGTATCAGGAAATATACTTCCATACGCACAGAATGTCCCTTTAATGCATCTATTTTATTAAAAAAAATCTGCCAAAATCAACCTTACCAAGGCTCCCTCCTTCCCTCCCATGAGTAAATTTCCTCTAATCTTCCTAGACAAAAAGTGGATCACACTGAATTTGTTAATAATCATTTTGTTGCTTACGATGTTATACAAGTTCTTTGTTCCTTCAGACCTTTCTCTTGTTGTCACTGCAATATTTTATCGTTTTGTTTCTGGAACTATAGTTTTGACTGGAGTATTGTTTTTGGAATTCCCTGTGGTCTGTAATCTTAAGGCTAGAAAGAACTAAAATGGCCATGTTTAGAAATTATGTTAAAGTATTATTTGTCTCTGCATTCTCCATAATCATACAAACGGAACAAAATTTTTCCCTTTCCATAAACCACAGTATTTTGTGCCTTCATTATACACATGATGCTTTGTTATTTATTATCTGTATCTGGGTGTTCCTTTAGACACTGGGGTTGATATGTTTTAATGCTCTGTTCCTTTTTACATAGTTTGTATGAAAATATTATTAAACGAAATAAGTATAATCATGTGTGACTACTATTGGTTTTGCATGGAATTCTAAGTTCTGAGAAGCTAGGGGATACACTAGTCTTATCACACCATGGTTTCTCCAGTGTTCGGCATATGTAAAGCTATTTAGCTAAACGTCTTGAAAAAGTATTGTATTCTGGGCACTAATCTCAGTATTTTGCCTCTATTTGCTCATTTAATATTTAGGATATCTCTTTGAGCCATTTCACAAATGAGAAAATAAACTGAAGGAAAGATAACGTAAGTAATTTGTTCAAGATTTAGTAGTTATTAAGTGGCAGGTTTAGAAGACATAATGTGTTATTCATAAATATTTTAATAGACAAATAAATTGTGAAAAATTACATAAGAAGCTGAAGCTACTTCCCTAATTTTGAAGTAAGGCATATATTTATATGTATTACATATACATATATATATATATATATATATTAAATTAATAAATATAAATATAAACCCTGAACAATGGAGACTTTCAAAGAATGAATTACTTAGGATGGCAATTTACTTTCTGTAGAATGTTGATATTTTCTATTCAGTCTCCATGGAAGGATTTCACTTTCAACTCATCATTAAAACAGATCAATGTAAACAACATATCTATGAATAAAAAATGAATTATTTTATTCCCTGTATAAGGATGACTATCACAGAGACAGTTGGTATCACCTTGTGATGACCCATGATTGTAATTTGTAATTTGTAAGCTTTTCCTGGAAAGAGAAGGTGGCTAATTGCCACATCTAAAAATTTTTCTCGTGCCCTAATATTGTGAAGATTTGGAAAACCTGTTTTTCTTGGCTCTTTAGACACACTAAGTTCTACTTAAATTTTAAGGCTCAAAAACAAAACAAAACAAAACAAAACAAAACAAAACAAAAATTAAGATTCCATTCCCCAATGTGCAGGACAAAATGAAGAAATTATGAATTTGCACTGTAGCTATAAAATATTATATAGAAACTCTGGTTTCTGCACCGTATAATTATATATCACCCCCTCCCTAAAGCAGAGGCAAGTAACTGTTTTTTCTTTGTAGAATTCTTGGCATCCTCACATCTATTCTGACAACAGAGGTATAGAAACTACAGTTCAGTGAAATTGAGCGTCTTGCCCAATGCCAATATCTCTTCAGGTCCAGTTTGGGTAAGTAAGGTCTTTCTCAACCGTATTTCACAATTTTTGCCTAATTTTCTTGGTTGCCATTAAAAATTTCATTGATCAATCCTTCCATAACTACATTTTAGAATTTTCATTTTATTTATTTTTAAAAATTTTTTTTGATGTTTATTTATTTCTGACAGAGAGATAGAGCACAAGCAGGGGAGGGGCAGGGAGAGAGTGAGACACAGAATCCAAAACAGGCTCTGGGATCCAAGCTGTCAGCACAGAGCCCAATACGGGGCTGGAACCTATGAACCATGAGATCATGACCTGAGCTGAAGTCAGACAATTAACCGACTGAGCCACCCATGGGCCCCCATTTGAGAATTTAAAATGTTGCACTGCTTTCCCTGGAGAGCCCTTTATTTTTTTCCATCTTAGACAATGCAAAAAGAAAAATAGGGAAAATATCAAAATAATATTTACTTAAATGGTTTCATGAGTACTGTGTTGGGATAAACACTATAAATACATTGCTTGGAGCCACTGCTGTGTACCTGGGCGATCACATGAGATGGTAGAGAAGTTCGTTTGGAAATGTTCTGTGTAGGAAGCTGGGGAGGGGAGGAGAGGGACGATGTGGGTTTTGTTTTGCTTTGTTCCCAGACTTCAAGTCTTTAGCAGTCTCTCTGCTAATCAGCACGAATGAGCCCACAAATCAGTACTGTCAACAGAAAAATCATCAGTTTTAAAAACAAGCATGAGGTCCCTGAATGCTTTAAACTGCCTCCTACCTTCTGCTATCATGGGAGGGAACCAACTCCACTCAGAGCTTTAATAATCGGTACTTTCCTTGGAGGAGCAGATGGTCTGGATGGGCCCATTCACAAGGGTTAGGTATTGCTTCAAATTAAAACCATAGTCCTCTCTATCTGTTATACAATTTTTAACTGTGTCTTCTCCATTATGTTGTGGGCATGAAACTCAACAGCACTCACTGGTTTGTTTTCACAGGACATTAAGTGTTCTAGGTGTGAAATTCTGTGCCTTGTGCCAAATGGAGTTAACCATGAACAGTGACACTTTTCACCCATTGTATTCAAGGGCTAAGCTTTTCCACACTCAAGATTTTTTTTTTCCAGTCAACTGACTTTTATTCAATAAATACAATTTTAAATCAGCTCTAATTTAAACCAAATCTTTCTAACTTGCTACAGTGTCCCTGAAATTCTTAAATAAGATATAAAAATGTGTTTTTGATTTGGGGTTTAACTCATGAACAGATTTTGTTTTTCTAGTTTGAACATCATGCCCTTCAGGCTTACATTCTTAATGTCTCTAGATTGGTATACTGGTTTAGCTCTTTAATTTGCTCTTTTTGGGTAGTTTCTTAAAGTATAACTGACATACAACAAACTACACATATTTAAAGGGAACAACTTAAATTACTGACATAGGTACAAACTTGTGGCATCATCAGCGCAATCTCAAAAATGACATATCCATCATGTGGAAAAACCTTCTCAAGACCTTTCTGTTGCCTCTCCCCAGATTACCACCCATCCAGAGACAACTAGTGATTAACCTTTTGCAGTATACATGTGTTTTGGCTTGTGTCCTTTTGTTCAGCAAATTTATTTCAAAATTCATCCATGTTGTAGCGCATACTCCTTTTAATTTAATAGCTGAGAAACATTCCATTGTATAAATATACCACAGCTTATATATCCATTCGCCAGACAATAGATACTTGGGTGGTTTCCGCTTCAGGCTTATTACAAATAAAGCCGCTATGATCATTTGTGCATATATATTTTTAAATTTATTTATTTAAATTAAAGTTAGTTAACAAACAGTGTAGTATTGGTTTCAGGAGCAGAACCCGGTGCTCATCCCAGCAAGTGCCCTCTTTACTCCTCATCACCCATTTCGTCCATCCCCCACCCATGTCTTCTCCAATGACGCTCAGTTGGTTCTCTGTCATTTGTCCATGTATTTGCGTGAACATATGCTTTCATTTCTCTTGAATCATACGTAGAAGTGGAATGGCTGGATCATGTGGCAAGTATATGTATAATATTTTAAGAGTCTACCAAGCGGCTTTTCAAAGTGATTGTGCCATTTTACGTCATCAAAATAGTATACGCACATGCCTGTTTTTCCACATCTTTGTCAAAACTTGGTATGGTCATTCTTTCAAATGTTCAGTATTTTAATAGATGTGAACTTGTATTTCATGGCGGTTATATTTTCATTCTCTAAAAAAAATAATGATGGTAAACATTTTTAAGTACTCGTATCTCCACATTTTCTATTATGAAGTGCCTGTCTATATATTTTATTCATTTTTATTGAGCTGCTTGTATTTGTTCATTATTGTTTTGACATCTGGAGATTCTGGATTTAAATCCTTTATCAGACGTGCTTTGCAAAGTTTCTCCAGTTTTGGTCAGTATTTTCACTCTCCTAACAATGTCGTTTGAAGGGCAGTCCTTAATTTTGATGAAGTCTGCTTTATCAGATTGTCTTTTTTTTTTCTTTTATTGATAGTGCTTTTGGTGTTGTATTCGAGAAAACTTGTCCTAAGTGAGGGTCTCTAAATAGTTGCACTGTTGTCTTTTCATTCACATAATTATGTCATCCATGGCTGTTTTGTGTCGTGTTGGACATTTAGCAGGATCCCATTTAATGCCAGTAGCACCTTCTCCCCCTTATAGTGACCAAATGTCTCCAGACATTTCTGAAAGTCCCCTGAGGGACAAAATCGCCCTTGTTGGAGAACCACCAGCTTAACCCAAGATCACATAATTTTTCTCCTACTTTCTTCAGGAAATTTTAGAGTTTTCAGTTTTGAATTTATATAGATGATCCATTTTGAGGATTTCTGCATCTGGCGTGAAAAATGAATTCAAGTTCCTGTTTTTTTTGCACACGGATATTCAAATGTTTCAGCACCATTTGATTTAAAAAAAATTCTTCAATCACTGAACTGTCTTTATACCTTTATAAAAAAATAGCTCTCGTTATATTTGTCAGTTTATATCTGTGCTCAGTTGTATTCCATGGTTCTATTTGTCTGTCAACATCAATACCAAACTATCTTTTTTACTGTAGCTTTACAATAACCTGAAATTATCTCATTATGAATGAGCTCCCTTAAGGGACATGAATCAACATTGTACCTAGGGATGTTTCATAAAGTTACATTATTATTTACTTCTGTTTTCATGTTAATGGGCTAATTTCAGAAACTTAAAGTTGACATGGGTAAGTTTAAAACTGGTAGGTTAGGGGATTGTTACAGACAAGATATTTAAAGTTGGGCATGTATGTCAACACCCTTGAAAATACCTTTGCAATTACATGTTGATGTCACAGATGACCATGAGAAGATGACCATCCAAGCACCCGTGTATGAAAGGGACAGTTGCACTGATGGATTATTGTCATCTCAGAAATTCTTCAGCATTGAAGAATGTGGTATCGGTGTAAGGCATACTGAAACCAAAACAACTGGGGGTTATGAAGATCCTAATTTCATGTGCATAATAATGCACATGCGCGTAATAACCGTGGATAACATATTTCCTAGAGATATCATGAATCTACTTGATATTTTCTTTTCTTTTTTAATGTTTATTTTATTTTTGAGAGTGAGACAGACATAACATGAGTTGGGGGAAGGTCAGAGAGAGAAGGAGACACAGAATCCCAGGCAGGCTGCAGGCTCTGAGCTGTCAGCACAGAGCCCGACGCAGGGCTCAAACCCATGAACCAGGACATCATGACCTGAGCTGAAGTTGGACGCTTTTCCAAATGGCCACCCAGGCACCCCAATCCACCTGATATTTTCTAAAGATGTTTCTGCATTCTGCTTAATCTACAGATTGAGTAACAAAATTATTTTGATTTCATCTTCATTGTGTTTTGGTTTCATGTTTAAGTCTTAATTAGAATTAAAGTGGAACTGAGGCTATTGAAGGTTTTTATCAATACCTACTGATATTTTCTAGACAAGCATGTGAAAAGCTTTGATTTTGTCAAAATTTCTGTTCCTTTTTAATTCAATTTAGAATCTACACAATCCCCAATAAACATTTGGTTATATTTTTAAATTGAAGACATTTATTTTAGAATGATGGACTCTAAGTCAATGTAGTTTACATCTGAGCACTCACATTTCATTTGAGAGGCAGAACTCAATACTGGGCACTGAAATGATGGAATTTTAGATGTCACTTCCATATTAGGGCTGGATGCTTTGCTTGAGTAAATGTAATTTAAAAATAAATCTGACTCTCATGAAAATGAAAGAAGTACTATTGAACTTTCCCTTATCGCTTCACAAGCTCCTTGAGGTATTGTTCTTAAATATTTTAAGAAGGGTTATTAGTTTGTTCAAAAAATAGTTCATGGTGGATCCAGTGGAGAATTGCTTAGTATTCTTTTTTTAATGTAAGGCACTTGGTAAAATTTATTAGGATTCTTCTCAAGATTTAGAGCCAGAAGTTTTAAACAGAAAGAGACCTTAGGCTTTATCTAGTCCAATCTCTTCATTCTACACATGACTAAGGTAAAAGAGTTCAAAATTGAATGATTAATTGGTAGCAGTTTTTTTTTTTTTTAATTTTTTAATGTTTATTTTTGAGACAGAGAGAGACAGAGCATGAACGGGGGAGGGGCAGAGAGAGAGGGAGACACAGAATCGGAAGCAGGCTCCAGGCTCTGAGCCATCAGCCCAGAGCCCGACACCGGGCTTGAACTCACGGACCATGAGATCGTGAGCTGAGCTGAAGTCGAACGCTCAACCGACTGAGCCACCCAGGCGCCAATATCATTGATATTCTTATCATTTGTTTTAATTTAGCCAGCAGGACCTCCTTTAGCCCAGTGAGAGTTTATATAAAGCCTGATATGTAATCTTTAAAAATGGGGCTACATTTCTGAATCAATTATAGGATTCTTGCTCACTTAGGTTCCCTGTTGCTTTATGGCTGTCCTTGAGCCATTTATGGGGAGGCTAAAGAATCTTGGAATATAGTTTGAAAACCACAATTGGGAATCCTATTCTTTGGTTTTATGAACAAGGAATCTGTGACCCAAATTGGATAAGCAATTTCACCACAGAAAAAGAGCGAGAATAAGTTCTTGTTCTATTCAATGACTTCTCATCCTATACATATTCTATGAAATTAGAGCACTCTCTGGATTATGTCGTATGTCAGAGTTTCTGGCAATGAGACAGATTTTTTAACTTGCATGTTCTTTAAATAGTTCATTATATTTTATAAGGTATACTTTTTTCAAAATCATGAAAGAATGTAGGTGAGTTAAAATTTAGGGGAGCCCGGGTGTCTCACTCGATTGAGTACCCAACTTCGGCTCAGGTCACAATCTTACGGTTCATGGGTTTGAGCCCCATGTCAGGCTCTGTGCTGACAGCTTGGAGCCTGGAGCCTGCTTGGGATTCTGTGCCTCCCTCTCTCTCCTCCCTTCCCCTGCTCACACTGTCTCTCTCTCAAAAATAAACATGAAAAAAATATTTATAAAATAGGTTTGCGTAACATGAATTTGTTGTGCAGAATTCCTGCTTTGGTGTTAAACCTAAAAGATAAATAACACCTTTCAAAACAGTCACATTCAGCCCATTGCAGATAACTTTGCATATGAAGCTGAAAAGGTAATACACATGTGAACTTTGATACAGATGATTTTCAACTGACTCTACTGTCATTGACAATACAGCCAGTTATCCTTGGGACTTGTTCAGGACTGAAGAAATTCAATTCTGTCATTGGAACAGAAGCCTTGCCACATGGCTTCTACCCATTTTTCTCATTAATGACACATTTTCTCCCAAATGATATTCTAACGGTCCACATATAATATATAGAAGAGAGATAGTATAATAGTTATTGAGAGATGCTTATTTGAATTTATACCAAACATTTAAATTTTATAGTAACCAAGCAATTTAAATTTTTATAAGGCTCATATGGAACTGAGGCTCAAAAATAGCTGAGAAACATATATTATAAGTAATAGCCTGCAACAAGCATTTATCTTCCTCTCTGAGGCGATGCAGGATGACTCAGAAAGAAGTCTTGCTCTTAAGAAAGAAAAACAAAACATACTGTAACCATTAAGTGTTCTGCTTCTTCTTTAAAAAATCCCAAACAACATCTATTTTTTAAAATGCAGAGTATACTACACATACAGAAAATGGAAGAAAATGTGAAGTTGCGGGTTGATAAATCATCACAATGTAAATATCCATGTCACCACCACCAAGATCAAGAGCTAGAAGTTTGCCAGTGCCTTGAGAAGCTTTCCTGTTGTGTCTTTCTCATTGGTATGTTCTCCTGTGCACTAAAGAAATTACAATCTTGATGTTCCTGGAAGCTATGTCACTGGCCCTCCGCCCCCCATGCCTACCGCAAGTTTTTAGTTTAGGCACATCACATGTATCTCTTCACAATACACTTTACTATTGTATGTATGCTTGCATTTATACATATTATACATAGAGAGGTATTTATTGCTGTATATGTGGAATCATTCAGTGTATTACTTTTCCTTTTCTTCCACCCAATATTTTCCTTGTGGAACCAATTGTGTCATTGGAGGTAGATATAGTTTATTCATTTTTATAATCTCTATATTATTATACTGCTGAATTAAGCATAATATGTCTGGCTGGGAATTCATGGTTTATTTTGTTGTTGTTGTTGTTGTTCTTTTTGGGTTTTTTTTGTTTTGTTTTGTTTCATTTTTAGTCATTACAAGCAATAGTCTGATAAACATTCTTGTGTATGTCCCTCAAGGCATATCCTGATGTACTTCTGTTAGTTATGTACCTGGAGTGGAAGTGATGAGTCTTAGCAAATTTGTATTTTAACGTATGTAGATGATGCCAAAGGATTTTCCAGAGGTGATGCACATGGGTATGAAGGTTTCCATTTATGCACATATTGGCTAAAAGTTTACATTCTCAGTCTTTTGGGCTTAAGCACCCTCTTGCATATTTTACTGTGGATTAAGTTTGCAACTATGCAATGCCTAATACTGTGGGCACAACATTTCTCAACATATTAGTACATTCTTTTTTTTAAGTTTTATTTATTTTGAGAGAGAGAGAGAGCGAGAGGGTGCACACACAAGTGGGGGAGGGGCAGAGAGAGAGGGAGAGAGAGAATACCAAGCAGGCTCCGCACTGTCAGCACAGAGCCTAATTTGGGGCTCAATCCCATGAACTGTGAGATCATGACCTGAGCTGAAATCAAGAGTCAGACGCTGAACTGACTGAGCTACCCAGGTGCCACAACACACTAATAAATACTTAAAGGAGAGTTATTGCAATAGATACAAAATGTCAATATTCATATATGTTCATAATAAAGACTCTCTGCAAGCAAGGACTAGATGACACATATTTAGATCTTATAAAGGCAATACACAATTTGTGAAATGTTGGAAAGTTTCTTTTTTTGAAAACAGAACTGTATTAGGGACCATCACTTCAACCATCATACTGAAAGTACCAGCAAGTGAACAAATATAAGAAAATAAATAAATGGCATAATGAGAGTAATAAAAATAGTAAAGCAAACATTATTCATAGATGACATAATTGTAAACATAATAATTCCAAAATCTACAAATAGATTTTTAGGAAGTTTTGCAAAATAGTTTGATATGGGAAAAATCAAAAGAAAAAGAAATAGTTGTTTTAAATGAAAACTAATTTTAAATAAAATTTAAATAAAATTTTAAATGTATCATTTTAAAATCTTGATATAAGGGGCTGGAACAGAGGAAGGGACAAATAGAGTACAGAGAATTTTTAAAGTAGTAAATCTACTCTGCATATTGTAATAGTGGACATTACATGTCATTATACATTAGTTCAAACCCATAGAATGTACAGCACCAAGAATGAACCCTAATATAAACTTCAGACTTTGGTAATAATGATGTCAGTGCAGTTCATCAGCTGTAACAAATTTATCACCCTTGTGCAGGATGTTGATAATGAGGGAGGTTATGTGTTGGGAGGGTGGGGGTGTGAAGGTGGTAAATGGTAACTCTACTTTCTGCTCAATTTTGCTATAAACCTAAAACTGCTCTGAAAATTAAAGTTTATTTTAAAAATATTGACAAATACAAGATATCTAGAAAAGAATGACAAAACATTAATTACATAATATGTTGCAAATTTTATATATAACTTATACATGTGCAAATATAAATTATTTATAAATATAAATTATAAATATAAATACAATAATTTATATATAAAATTTATAAATTTTATAATTTTAAAAATCTAGAAAAATGTTATTTTCATGGACTAAATAGATACATAAATGAGAGTCCTACTAATAATAATCTGTAATTTCATGTTTTACTATCATGAATATTTTGTCCATTGATAGCAACAAAAACTCTGACATTGATATGGAAAAATACAATGAGTAAAGAATCACTGAAGAACTATTAAAGAAAATAACAAGAGATATAAAGACTTACCTAAAAACCACATTATGTAAGAAATATTGGGTTTGGTGCAAGGGCAGAGAAATAGATGAAGAGAAAAGGTGAAATTACAGAACTGTCTATAAATGGATCCTTAAATTATGAAAAAAATGGCACAACAGATTCACAGGGAAGGAATAATTACTGAATTAAAATAATGTTGCATGGCCATTTGGCAATCCATACAAGAAAATTAGACAAATAAAAACAAATAAAATACACACACACAAAGACTTTTGTCTCACACCATACACTAAGTCAGTTCCAGAGAATTTTTGGTTAAGTATGCAAAGTAATCATTAAGCTTCTAAAAGTTAATAAAAGCAAAAGTGAGAGCTGGAGTAGTTATACTAATATCAGACAAAATAGGCTTTAAGACAAAGAAAAATGCTACTTGATACAAAAAAAAAGATATTTCATGATAAATGGGTTAATCATGAAGTTACACAATTATAAACATGTATACACATAACAGCATAGCCCAAAAATATGTAAAGCAAAAACTGACAAATCTGATACAAAAACAGACTTTTCAACAATAATTATTGGAAACCTCATTATCACAATTTGGATAATCCATAGAACAAACAGAAGATTACAAAAGAAATAGAAGACTGGATTATCACTGTCATACAAATTGTAACACTCCAGCCACCAAGAGCAGAATATACTACTTTCTCAAGTGCACAAGGAACATATCCAACGCAGACCATGTATTAGGTCACAACACAAGACGTCTTAACAAATTTAAAAGGAGTGAAATCAGAGAAACAGTGTTCTCAAAAACACAAAAACCACAAAGGGATGATGTTAGAAATCAGAAAAAGGAATTAGGAAAATTCACAAGATTGTGGAAATTAAAGAACACACAACTAAAGAACTAATGTCGGGGGGTGGGGGGGAAGAAATTACAAAACACTTCCAAAAAAATAAATGAAAACAAAGACAGAAACAAAACATACAAAAAAGTTATGGGATACACCAAAAAGAGTGTTTACAGGGAATTTTATAGCAAAAAGAAGATAGATCTCAAGTCAATATTGTAATGTTTTACCATAAAATAACAACAAAATAAGAGCAAGCTAAATTCTTAACCACAGACTAAAATTATTAAAATCAGAAATGAAAAGTAAAAATCATTTTTAATCTCACAGAAAGTTAAAAAAATAATAAATAAAAGACCACTACAAATGACTGCAAGTCAACAAACGAAATGGACAAGTTCCTAAAAAGACCCAAACTACTGAAATGAACTAAGAAAATTTAAAGGATCTATTGCAAAGACAACAATTAGTAAAGCAAAACAAAACAAAGCAAAAAATTCCATAAAGTCCACTGCAGGCCTACACGGGTGCACTAGTGAGTCCTACCAAATGTTCAAAAAAGAATTAATACCAGTACTTCAAAACTCCAAACATCAGGGAAGAGAGGCCATGTCACAAAATATCCTATGATGACAGTATTGCTGTGGGATCAAAGCAGGATAAAAACCTTTCAGCAAAATAAAAGTAATGCCAATATCTTCTAGGAATATAGGCACAAAACTCTTCAACAAAATACTAGCAACTCAGATCCAGCCACATATAAAAAACGATTAAACATTATAACCAACTGAGATTTGTTCCAAGAATAAAGGTTTGTTCAACAAACAAAAATTAATCAATGTAACACATCATACAGAATAAAGGACAAAAAACCATATATCCTCCTAATTGATGCAAAAAGGCATTTAACACAATCTAATACTCATGTTAAAATACTCAACAGACTAGAAAGAAAAGGGAACTTATTCTACCTGAGAAAATATCTACAAAAATTTACATATATCATTACACTTAATGATAAAAGATGATATATTTACCTCAAGAACAAGACAAAAGCAAGATAAATAAAAATCAAGACAAGGATGTCTGTCTGACCATTTCTATTCAACACTGCACTGAAGGTTCTAGCAATGGGAAATTAGGTAAGAAAAGTAAATATATAATAGGTGCTCAGATTGGCAAGGGATATCTGAAACTATTTTTATTTAAAGATGACACAAGGGGTGCCTGGGTGGCTCGGTTGGTTAAGCGACTGACTTTGGCTCAGGTCATGATCTCACAGTTTGTGGGTTCAAGCCCCGCATTGGGCTCTGTCCTGACAGCTCAGAGCCCGGTGCCTGCTTCAGATTCTGTCTCCCTCTCTCTCTGTGCTTCCCCAACTTGTGCTCTCTCTGTCTCTCAAAAATAAACATTAAAAAAATTAAAAAAATAAAGATGACATGATTTTATATATATATATATATATGTAAATTTTTATATATACATCTTTATATATAGATGAGGATAAATACATATACATTTATATATATTATGTATATATGTATACACACACACATATACATGTACATCTATCTATCTATCTATCTATCTATCTATCTATCTATCTATCTATCTATCGATGGGGGTGGGGAGAGAGAGAGAGAGAAATCAGACCCCTTATCCATTCCTGATGGGAATGGTGCAACCACTTTGGACAAATGTTTGATAGTTCCTGGAAAAGTTAGAGTTGTATGACTCAGAAATTCTACTCCTAATTATATACTTGAGAGAAGTGAAAATATACGTGCATACAAATGTTCACAGCAGGATTACTTACAACAGCTTGAGGTGGAAACAGTCTGAAATGCCCATTAGTTGAGGATGAATGAACACAATTTGGTGTATCCATTCAATGGAATATAATTTAGCCATAAAAAGGAATGAAGTACTTGTAAATGCTACAACATGGATGAACCTTGAGCACATTATTCTACATGACAGAATCTGGGCACAAAAGACTAAAAATTACATGTGAAGTGTACAGAACATTAATGTGAAGTGTACAGAACAGGAAAATCTCTAAGATGGCAAATGAAAGGTTTCCAGAGACTGAGGGAGAGAGAAGGGGACTGATTGCCAGTAGGTATGGGATTTCTTCTGGGGTGATGAAAACATTTTTAAATAAGATAATGGTGATATTTCCATAATTCTGTAAGTGTGCTAAAACCCACTAAATTTTATATCTTAAAAGATAAATTTTATGGTTTATGAAATACATCCTACTTTTAAAATAAGCAAAAGTCTTCATGATGTCACAGAGGGAAAATTGGTTTTTTAACAGTACACATAAAGCACTATTCATAAAGATTGGTAAAATGAGCTAAAATTAAGAAAGTCTATTCATCAAAAACACAAATAAACCTTAAGTGCGGCTATTCTATTTGATTTATAACTCGTACTCACATACTCCAGTTTTCCTTTCTTGTTCTTCCTGTTAAAGTGGGAGCTCTCTGAGGTCAGGTTTAATTTTGCTCATCACTTTCTACAACAATGTTGCACACAGTTTTCTCCACAACTTTGCGTAACTTACATTTTGCTTTTTGTTTTGCTGACCTAAGTCTCAGTAACAAGTAGTTAAAAGCTTGATGCTTGTGAAACAATATATTTTTTAAAATTATCTGGTCGAGAAAAGACCTCTCTGACCTCAGTCGTAGCAATTTCTTACTTGACACATCCCCAAAGGCAAGGGAATTAAAAGCAAAAATGAACTACTGGGACCTTATGAAGGTAAAAAGCTTCTGCACAGCAAAGGAAACAACCAACAAAAGTAAAAGGCAACCAACGGGATGGGAAAAGATATTTGCAAATGACATATCAGACAAAGGACTAGTATCCAAAATCTATAAAGAGCTCACCAAACTCCACACCTGAAAAACAAATAACCCAGTGAAGAAATGGGCAGAAAGCATGAACAGACAATTCTCTAAAGAAGACATCCAGATGGCCAACAGGCACATGAAAAGATGCTCAACGTGGCTCCTCATCAGGGAAATACAAATCAAAACCACACTCAGATACCACCTCACACCAGTCAGAGTGGCCAAAATGAACAAATCAGGAGACTCTAGATGCTGGCGAGGATGTGGAGAAACGGGAAACCTCTGGCACTGTTGGTGGGAATGCAAACTGGTGTAGCCGCTCTGGAAAACAGTGTGGAGCTTTCTCAAAAAACTAAAAATAGACCTACCCTATGACCCAGCAATAGCACTGCTAGGAATTTACCCAAGGGATACAGGAGTACTGATGCACAGGGGCACGTGTACCCCAATGTTTATAGCAGCACTCTCAACAATAGCCAAATTATGGAAAGAGCCTAAATGTCCATCAACTGATGAATGGATAAAGAAATTGTGGTTTATATACACAATGGAGTACTACGTGGCAATGAGAAAGAATGAAATTTGGCCCTTTGTAGCAACATGGATGGAACTGGAGAGTGTGATGCTAAGTGAAATAAGCCATACAGAGAAAGACAGATACCATATGTTTTCACTCTTATGTGGATCCTGAGAAACTTAACAGAAACCCATGGGGTAGGGGAAGGAAAAAAAAAAGAGGTTAGAGTGGGAGAGAGCCAAAGCATAAGAGACTCTTAAAAACTGAGAACAAACTGAGGGTTGATGGGGGGTGGGAGGGAGGGGAAGGTGGGTGATGGGTATTGAGGAGGGCACCTTTTGGGATGAGCACTGGGTGTTGTATGGAAACCAATTTGACAATAAATTTCATATATTGAAAAAAAATAAAATTATCTTTTAGCTACTTTGCTAAAATGTGTTGAGTAGGATTCCATACTTTATGGTGAAACAACAAAAATGGGAAAAACTAAATTGAGTTTTATGACTTTCTCTAAGCTTTTCTATGATGGTAGACTTGACTCTATATGTATACACATCGGTGAATGTAGACACTTATAGATACAGAAATGGAAGGTCTGTTTTTACTGTTTATCTTCTGCTCGTTCATTTCCTCCCTAATATCCTGTTTCTTATAAAAATCAGGTAACACATTGACAATACGCAGTATAGCTTTGGATTGGCAATTAGAAATGGGTTGGTAAACAGGAACAGATCAATACTAATATTCACACACTAAACAATTGTTTCCAATTCATATTCAACATTACTGACCATGTACTGGTCTTCTCTAAGACATTTTGAACAAATGTAAGTGAATCCCTATTTGCATGCTATGAAAAAAGACTACTGGTTATGACAAACCATCAGGTGTTAGGTTTTTTTGTGGGGTTTTTTTTTTTTTTGATGTTTATTTTGATTTTTTTTTTTTTTTTTTTTGATGTTTGAGAGACAGCACCCAAGTAGGGAAGGTGCAGAGAGACAGAGAGAGAGAGATTCCCGAGCAGGCTCCGCGCTCAGTGCGGAGCTTGACCGGGGCTCCATATCACCACCATGAGATCAGGACCACGAGATCAGGACCGTGAGCAGTTATCAAGAGTCAGATGCTTAACTGACTGAGCCACCACCCAGGTTTCTTAAGCGAACTACTCTAGGTTTGAATTTAAGACAAGTTTAGAAGTTTTAGTGGCAGGCTAAGGAAAATGTATACTGAAAGAGCCATTTTCTTGAAAGACTTGTATCAGCTTTTAAAGAGATTCAGTTATTTTTGGATTGTCAGATGAAAAGCATCATGCAAATTAAAGTAATCCTAGTACTGAAATTTTTATTTACTTTCATTATTTAATTTTAATTTTGAAATTCTATAATATTGTATTACTTGGATATAGGCAACCTTCTAACTGATGTTAGAAATATCAGTATCAAGGGCTCAACACTGAGTATCGCTAGTAGTACAGAAGTCATCATATGCTGAAAAACCAAAGAAACAAATACTCTCAGTCATTCTTGGCTGTCTCAAACTTCTATCCCAGGGCAAAGTGCCAGCTGTATTTCCAGCTCAGGGTTACTAATGATTCATAAGATTTCCATTTACTCTTTTAACCAGAGACTGATAATATCACTAATGAAATGTCCTGCACAGCTGTACCTGAACTACTCAATATGGCTTCTGGTTTTCTAGCCAACTTCCCAAAGAACTCCAGAACTTATCCTAGTTCCAGTGGTTCCCCTTCGTCCTCTGTACTCTGTTTCTAAGATAGGATGGCCAATGTGTCAGCACAGAGACCTGGTGATTTAAGAAGGGGATACCAGTTTTAATATGTGTTGACTTTTTGTTTTTCTGTTTGAATCAAGCTCTTAATGTTTACATACACTGTGGTGTGTTAGACAATTAAATTTTCCAAACTTCACTTTATTATGTGTGAAGATTATACGTCAGATTTATTATCTGTTTCTTAATTTCTGTGAGGCTTGTTAGCAAAACTCTATTATGTCTGACTGACTCCCTGATGTCAAGAAGCCATTGTTGTTGAAATATTTCACAGAAAAATTAGCCAACAAATCATTCAAACGGCTTTGCTATGTAGGAAAAATAGAATGAGATATAAAATATTTTTTAGAATACAATTAAAAATAATATAGACATTTTAAAACAACCATTCAAGTCCCGTACAAAGAAACTATTTATGAAGAAAACAACAGTTTCCAAGTCCTCATTGTCCCATTTGGGCAATTTTTCTTCTCTTTTCTCCATCAGTGCTTAGTGAACTAGTTCATTAGATTGAGGACTGGATATTGCCAGTTTAAGAGCACACAAAAATTCCAAGGAATGATCTTAGGTGATTTCTGTCTCAAGTGCCCTTAAGCCAAAAAATTAAAGTCCTGAAATGAGGTCTTGCCAACCACTGGTTTTTATGCACGTTTCAGTACATGAGTGGGTAACTGAACATTTCTAGAATGAGAAGGCTTCCAGCAAACTTCCTCATTTTTACTTTTCATTCCATATTTTCTGAGATAACCTACCACTGTATTATGCAAAATAATGAGAATAGTAACAATGTCAAGGAGAACAATACTGATGCATGTTTTGAAGATGCTGAAAGCATGGGAGAAAATATGTTCGGAATGAGCATAATATTCTTGTGCTTTTCTGAAAATGCTTGCATTAAAAAACACAGCTTAGTGTCTCCTATAACTTTTTAATACAAATGCTTATCTATCTTTTTGTTTTTATTAGTGTGATTCATATCAGATAGTCTTGGCTAAGGGCCTAGATACTCTGTTCACAGTGGCTTTTATATTAACAATATGAGTAAAACAGAAGAAGAGTGAAAATTCACAAGTGGATAATCTAGACAAACAGCTGTTCCCTTTCCCCTCACAACAGAAACAGGGGCTATTCGAAGCCAGAATGCTTTATGGTAAAAAGCAACAACATATGCTTACAAAGAAATAAAATATCCTAAAAAAATAATAATTTTCTTGGGTGTTTAAAGTTTAAGTCCTCTGTAAATACATATTTTAAGCCTAGCACTTTCAATACACAGAAGATGCAAAGTTCCTTTATTGGGATAAGCAGGCACCGGATTTCCCGAGCATCCCGTTCTTTCTATTTGCCCCAAATACAGTGCAACACCTCTTATTTTGGCTGATGACTTTAATTCATTGTTTGAGATATGACAAATGAGAAAACCTAATGAAAAAACGCTGTGCATATATATTTTAAGGTATGAGTCACATCTGAAATATAACGTGAGAGCTTTTAAAAAAAAAAAAAATCACTCCTGATTAAGAACGCCAATCTCAAAGAATATACTGTGACTCACCAACCACTGAACTAGAGACGTCAGTCCCAGCCACAATGTCTCTTGAACTATTTTAAATTGGAAAGAAAGGAGAAACTTTTTGTAGAATTACATCAGTGTTGACTAGCTTTACATGTGAACTATCAGGATTCTGAAAATGGAAATTCTGATGTAACAATGATAGTGTCATTCATATTATATATCCTTTATGAGAGAGAAGATATTGGAGCAGGGGTCTGTAAACATTATGATGCAGTCATGTCCGAGAAGTGAAATGAAAATCATGGTTGACCATTATAGCTAGAATTTAGCTCAAATATCACTTGGGGGAAAGGTTTTCAAAACTGCCTTCAAAGGCTATGAATAGGGAATCTCCTTTCCCCTCGTTTAACAGATAAGAGTGTGGAATGAAGCCAAGCAGAAATGGTAGCAACACTGTCCAAGTGCAGGCATTTGCCTTTGTCCTCTAAAGAAAATTTAAACAGATCTGTGGTCCTTGCTCATAAAAGGTATGTAATAAATATTTTATTCATCGTTAGCTTTAGCCTAGAAAAATACACATTTGCCCAAAATTGTCCCCAGATTATGAAACAGCTTCTATCTGTGATAATAAACAACTAACGGAAAAGAGTCTGTTGAAAATCAAAGGCTGCTTGTGATTCTATAACTTCAGACGGAAAAACATAGAAGTTTTGTTGTTGTTTTCTATGTGTAAAGCAAAGTGCTTGATTGTAGAATACAGAGAGGCAGAAGGGATAAGTGTTGAGACACTCCAGGAGAGGCTGGCTTTTTAAATTGAAGTTCTGTTAGAGAATATCTTAATCTCAAGATGTCCCAGTTACTCAGTTATTTCTGCATAAACTTCCCATCTTAGTGAATTTTAGCAATCAGTGTATTGGGGGTAACTATTATGACATAAGCAATTCTAGGTTTTCCCATCATTTGAAATCTAATCAACACCCTTTCACAAGGTACCTACCTTGTAGAATAACATTGGAGACACGTAAACTTTTTTCCTCCAACATTCATTCTTATGCCCTTCCTCCTTTGCAATGGAACTCCTGAAGCCATCTGCTTAACTGATAGGTGATCACATTCCCCTTGGATGTGATTGACTTACCATGGAAATGTGACCATATCAAGCAGTAAGTCATGGGCCAAGTGTGTAACTGGCTTTGGGAAAGGGATCCTCACCGATTAAAAGAGATCCATAAGAAGAGAAAGGCAGGCTCCTTTCTTTTGTTGGATGTTAACAGACCTACACAAGCCACCTAGAACTCTGCAGGATTCTTTCCAACAGGAGGGGTCTCACAAAAGACAAAGGCAACAACACTGATTGTAGGAGACTGTAAAATGAAGAACTTGCCTTCTTGGTGATGACACTGGGTGACTGAATTAACCAACACTGCAGGCAATCTGCCTTAGGTCTTCCTAAATGTAAAAATAAGTCTTCAGGGCATCTGGGTGGCTCAGCTGGTTAAGCATCAGACTTTGGGTCAGGTCATGATCTCGCCGTTTGTGAGTTCAAGCCCCGTATCGGGCTCTGTGCTGACAGCTCGGAGCCTGGAGCCTGCTTCGGATTCTGTGCCTCCCTCTCTCTCTATGCTCCCTTCTCCCACTCTGTCTTTCAAAAATAAATAAAAATTTTTTAAAAAGTAAGCCTTCTCACTGTTTAAGCAATTTGATTTTAGAATTTTTGTTACTTAAACTTAAGGCATCTGAAGTGATAGTGACTTAGCAATCAACCACTGTTAGACTATTTCTGTTCAGTTTTTCCAGCTTATATTTTAGGGAAAAGTACTCCTCAGCACACTGCTTGCAAGGATTGTAGCTTTTAAATGGCCATGGTGGTAAAATTCCCATTTTCTCTTTTATGTTGATTTTCCCTGTGCACATTGAAACATATACAAAATGTTCCTATAACTAAACCCAGCCTTTCTGAATGCAGTGTTTCTTGGAACAGTACATATATTGTGGATCTAGAATCATGAGTTTCTGTTACCTAAAGCGAGACTTTTATGATATATCACAGTAAAAATATTGACTCAGAAAATAATTAAAAATGCCTCATCTTATGTAAGGTGTCTTGACAGTAGGATACTTTCTGGAAAACAATCTCTTGCCATATCAGGCTTTCATGTTTCTAGTGGCTGTTTAGGTAATATATTGATGATTGAGGAGGAAGAGCATATACCGTTTTATAGAACTTGGGGAATTCTAGGAAATACCAACTCATTACATTGTAAGGAAGTTTTTAAATTGCCAGTGTGAAAACAAAGATGTCTAGACAGAGGAGAAGAGACAGTTACTGCTTAAGAGAACAGAAATAGACATGCACTAATCATTTAAGCGTAAATTCCACGCAAATGGTCACTTTAGCAACTCACCCCTATTTTAATATTTTAAGCCAGTTACTTTTGTGGACATTCAAGAGACTCTTAAATGACTTTAATCACAGTATATCGGAGATAATTAAAGGATTGCAGATAACTGAACATGTGGCTGCAATCAGAATACTCAAAAAGAAACCACAAACAAAACATGCCTTAATCGTGAGAATTTGAACATCTAATCTATATTTACACAGAGCTGTGTATACAAGCTGTTCAAATGCAGCTTCTAAGTTTAATAATGCCTTAGGAAAGTGGGGGGAAACACATACACATTTAAATAGGTCACTGATTTTAATGGTTTAAGAGAGACAATTGTCATACAATATATTGTATACCATATATAATATGTATACAATATACCTATTTTGGCCTGAGTATTAGCCTTAGGTCTCTCCCTCCCATTTCTCTCTTCCTCCCTTCTCCCAGACGTTTTTCTCTCCTTGAATCTCACCAAAGGAAGTAGCCCTATTATAACAGTCTTTTTCTCATAATGACGCATGGAAATGATTTTTCTGTACTTAATAACAAGTTTTTATTTTTAATTCACAGATGTCAGAATATATAAAACATACACCAATTCACCCCACCCCATTACACCATCTAGACAGGGCTATACATTTGGAATACATTAATTTGGGAAATATTATGTAGCCCTCTAAATTCTAACATTTCCACTATTTAAAAGACATCCTTGCATTTGAATTTAATTATAACTAAAATATAAAACACCTAGAAATCCCAAGGCATAAACCCAGGTAATTTAGCTGGCATGCCTAAGTCAACACTCCTACACAGCATGTAGGATGTAATCATCTTACTTGGAGTACTTTGACTTGAAAGGTTTTACTCCTACGACAAGCCCAATTGATTCTCTGTCCTAACTGTGTTCAAGGCAGATCGCCTAGATCGCAGCTGCGTCAATCAAAGCTGGCTGTGTTTTTTCTTCTTTTAAAATATCTGGACAGGTTTTAATAGAATCTTTAGGTAATGTATATCCTAAATAAAGCTTTCTTGTGAGCCTTTCTTGTCTCAAAACAACTTGGAAATTATTGGTCCTCTTACATGTCTGCTGAGCACCTATAAGATAGGATCTGTGGTCCTAGGCTAGGGCCTGAAACACACATGCAAGTAACTGATACAATAAAATATGGCCTGTCTGGCATGGTGGGTAAAAGTAATGCTTTGTTTGATGTTGGCAATCTTGGATTGAGTCAGCATTGTGTTGCTAATTTAATAGCTTAACCTTCATTTTTTTTTCATTTCTTTTTAAAGACAAAAAACCAAGAAACGTGTTTGTACTTAAGATTGTGAGTGTAAAACGCTTAGCAACTTTTAAGCAATGCTTAATACGGTGTCTGTCACAGAGCAGGACTCAGTGATCCGCTAGTTACTAAGACTACTCGCAGTTCTATCATTGAGGGAGGTAACAAAGACAAAGGGAAAAGAAGGCAGGATATACATCTCTCCCCCACCCCCCCAATCTGGACTACAGCTGTGCCAGAGATCAAGGGAGGCTCTTCAGAGGAGGGAGCAGACTTTTGAGCAGCTCTTTTGTTTCACAACTGGAACAACTCTAGAATCTGCTAATTGTTCTGCTTCCTATGTAACATTCTTTGTTATTTATAGACAAAACATTACAGGCTTTTATCTACCCATCAATTATCTTTGCTAAGACACGAATGAAAGTTTGGCCATTATAGGGTTTGGAGGCAATTTGCTTACAGAAGTTATTTTCCATGCTATTTTATATTTCCTAATAGCCATGCATGTTTCCACACTTAGTTTAGAAAACCGTATATAAGAACATATAAATAGAATAATTTTCTGGAATCAGATGGCCCTTAACACCTCTTTTTCAGTTGGCAAAGGCTTCCAACCACATTTTAAAGAGCATGGCATTTATGTCCTATATGATTTGGCCAAATTTATGATTATGTGTAATCTTCCTCAATTGAATTATGAAGCAATAACTTCTTTCACGTAATCCAGTACTCTCTACCATTCTCTAAATATGACTGAATTTAAAAAATTATGTTTATTTACTCTTTAAGAATGAGAGAGAGCATGAGTTGGGGGAGGGGAGCAGAGAAAGAGGGAGACACAGAGTCCGAAGCAGGCTCCAGGCTCTGAGCTGTTATCACCGAGCCTGATGTGGGGCTCAAACTCACAGAACATGAGATCATGACCTGAGCCAGAAGTCGGATGCCTAACCGACTGAGCCACCCAGGCGCTCCATGAATTTTTTTTTTTAAGGCAAGCACAAAGTTACTTTTATAAAATAAAGGACACTACAAATGATTATGGCACAGGTAATTTTTTTTATTATTTTATTATTTTAGAATAGTTTTAAGTTCACAGTAAAATTAAACAGAAGGCAAAGATTTCCCAGATACTCCCTTCCCTCATGCACACACAGCTTCCCCCATTATCAACATCCCAAACCAGTGCAGTACATTTGTTGCAACCGATGAACCTACCCAGACCCATCACAGTCACCCAGAGTCTATAGTTTACATTAGGGGTTACTCCTGCTGTTGGACAGTCTATGGGTTCAGACACATTTATAATGACATTTATCCACCACTGTAGTATCAAATAGGGTGCTTTCACTGCCCTAACAGTCCTTTATGCAATGCCTATTTACCTCTCCTTCCCTTCTAACTAGAGATAACCACTGTCTTCTTATTTGGGATATATGGATAGTGTCTCCATATTTTACTGTCCTCATATTTTTCAGAAAGTCATAGAGTTGGAATCATACAGTATGTAGAGTTTTCAGATTGGTTTCTTTCACTTAGTAATAGGCATTTAAGGTTCTTCCATGCCTTTTAATCCCTTAATAGCTCATTTATTTTTAGCACTGAAAAATAGTCCATTGTCTAGATGGACCATTGTTTACTTATCCACTCATCTACTGAAGAACATTTGATTGCTTCCAAGTTTTGGCAATTATGCATAAAGTTGCTATAACCATCCATGTGCAGGTTTTTGTGTAGACATAAGTTTTCCACTTTTTGGGTAAGCCAAGGGGATGTGATTGCTAGATCATATAGTAAGAGTATATTTAGTTTTGTAAGAACCCAAGGAACTGTCTTCCAAAATGGCTGTACCATTTTGCATTCCCACCAGCAGTGAATGAGAGTTCCTGTTGCCCAGATGCTCATCAACATTTAGTGTTGTCAGTGTTTAGGATTTTGGCTGTTCTAATAGGTATATAGTAGTATCTCATTGTTATTTTAATTTACATCTTTCTGATGTAAGGCATCCTTTCATATGCTTATTTGCCATCTGTATATCTTCTTTTTGTCAAAGACTGAAAAGGGCTTTGGCCCAGTTTTGATTAGGTTGTTTATTTTCCTATTGTTGAGTTTTAAGAGTTCTTTGTATGCTTTGGATAACTGTCCTTTATCAGATGTGTCTGTGGCAAATGTTTCCTTCCAGTCTGTAGTTTGACTTTTCATTCCCTTGTCTTTTATAGAGCAGACGTTTTTAATTTTAATGAATTCCCCCTTACCAATGCTTTCTTTCATGGGTCATGCCTTTGATGTTTTATCTAAAAAGTCATCATCAGCTCAAGGTCATCTAGATTTTCTCTTATGTATCTTCTAGGACTTGCATAGTTTAGTACTATGATTATTTTGAGCATTAATCTGTGTGAAAGGTATAAGATCTGTGACTAGATTTTTCTTTTTTCTTTTGGCCTATAGATGTCCCTTGTTCTAGTGTCACTGGTTGAAAAGACTGTCTTTACTGTGTTTGCTTTTGCTCTTTGTCAATGATCAGTTGGCCATATTTATGTGGGTGTATTTCTGGGCTCTCTATTCTGTTCAAATTAAATATATATCACCAATACCAGTGTCTTCATTACTATGACTTTATAGAAAGTTTTGAAATCAGGAAGTCAGTCCTGTAACTTTTTGTATTTCCTCGTTATCCTTTTTTTGTTTGTTTTTAAATAACGATATTACTGTTCTCTCTCTCTTTTCCTTGCTACTGGTTTACTGATTTTCTTGGTCTTTTTAAAGAACCAGCTTTTGGTTTAAGTGATTTTCTATACTGATTTTCTGTTTTCACTTTCATTGGTTTCTGCTCTAATTTTTGTTTTATTTATTTTCTTCTGTTATTTTGGATTGAACTCACTCATTTGCCTAAAGTAGATGCTAAGATTTTTGTTTTGTTTTTTGCTTTTAATTTTTTATTTTATTTTTTAATTTACATCCAAGTTAGTTAGCATATAGTGCAACAATAATTTCAGGGGTAGATTCCTTAGTGTCCCTTACCCATTTAGACCATCCCCCCTCCCACAACCCCTCCAGCAACCCTCTGTTTGTTCTCCATGTTTATGAGTCTCTTATGTTTTGTGTTCCTCCCTGTTTTTATATTATTTTTGCTTCCCTTCTCTTGTGTTCATCTGTTCTGTGTCTTTTAAAGTCCTCATGAGTGAAGTCATATGATGTTTATCTTTCTCTGACTGATTTCACTTAGTATGATACCCTCTAGTTCCATCCACATAGTTGCAAATGGCAAGATTTCATTCTTTTTGATTGCCGAGTCATACTCCATTGTGTGTGTGTGTATACATACACACCACATCTTCTTTATCCATCATCCATCAATGGACATTTGGGCTCTTTCCATACTTTGGCTGTTGTTGATAGTGCTGCTATAAACTTTGGGGCGCATGGGCCCCTTCAAACCAACATACCTGTGCCCCTTGGATAAATACCTAGTGGTACAATTGCTGGGTTGTAGGGTAGTTCTATTTTTAATTTTTGAGGAACCTCCATACTGTTTTCCAGAGTGGCTGCACCAGTTTGCATTCCCACCAACAATGTAAAAGAGATCCTCTCTCTCTGCATCCTCCCCAACATCTGTTGTTGCCTGAGTTGCTAATATCAGCCATTCTGACAGAAGTAAGGTGGTATCTCATGTGGTTTTGATTTATATTTCCCTGATGATGAGTGACGTTGAACATTTTTTCATGTGTCGGTTGGCCATCTGGATGTCTTCTTTGGAGAAGTGTCTATTCATGTCTTTTGCCCATTTCTTCCCTGGATTATTTGTTTTTTGGGTGTTGAGTTTGAGAAGTTCTTTATAGATTTTGGATACTAACCCTTTATCTGGTATGTCATTTGCAAACACCTTCTCCCATTCTGTCAGTTGCCTTTTTGTTTTGCTGAATGTTTCCTTCACTACGCAGAAGCTTTTTATCTTGATGAGGTCCCAGTAGTTCATTTATGCTTTTGTTTGCCTTTGGAGACTGAGTAAGAAGTCTCTGCGGCCAAGATCAAAGAGGTTTTTGCCTGCTTTCTCCTCGAGGATTTTGATGGCTTCTTGTCTTACATTTAGGTCTTTCATCCATTTGAGTTCATCTTTGTGTATGGTGTAAGAGAGTGGTCCAGGTTCATTTTTCTGTATGTCGCTGTCCAGTTTTCCCAGCACCACTTGCTGAAGAGACTGTCTTTATTCCACTGAATATTCTTTCCTGCTTTGTCAAAGACTAGTTGGCCATATGTTTGTGGGTCCATTTTTGGGTTCTCTATTCTGTTCCATTGATCTGAGTGTCTGTTTTTGTGTTGGTAGCATACTGTCTTAATGATCACAGTTTTGTAGTACAGCTTCAAGTCTGGGATTGTGATGCCTCCTGCTTTGGTGTTTTTTCAAGATTGCTTTGGCTATTCTGGGTCTTTTCTGGTTCCATACAGATTTTAGGATTGTTTGTTCTAGCTCTGTGAGGAATGATGGTGTTATTTTGATAGGAATTGCATTGAATATGTAGATTGCTTTAGGTAGTATTGACATTTTAACAATATTTGTTCTTCCTAACTGTGAGCATGGAATATTTTTCCATTTTTTTGTGTTGTCTTCATTTTCTTTCTTAAGCTTTCTACAGTTTTCAGTGCATAGATTTTTCACCTCTTTGGCTGGATTTATACCTGGGTATTTTATGGGTTTTGGTGCAATTGTAAATGGGATCAATTCCTTGATTTCTTCTCCTATTGCTTCATTATTGGTGTATAGAAATGCAACAGATTTCTGTATATTGATTTTATACCCTGCAACTTTGCTGAATTCATGAATCAGTTCTAGCAGTTTTCTGGTGGAATCTTTTGGGTTTTCCATATACAGCATCATGTCATCTGCAAAGAGTGAAAGCTTGACCACTTCCTGGCCAATCTGGATGCCTTTTATTTCTTTGTGTTGTCTGATGGCTGAGGCTAAGACTTACAATACTATGTTGAAAAACAGTGGTGAGAGTATACATCCCTGTCTTGTTCCTGACCTTAGGGGGAAAGCTTTCAGTTTTTCCACATTGAGGATGACATTAGCGTTGGGTCTTTCATATATGGCTTTTTGGTTTGTTTGTGTTAGATCTTTCTTTTCATATAAAATAGTCATCCAATGCTAAAAACCTTCCTGTTAGCACTGCTTTCACTGCATCACAAAATTTGCACCACAAATTTTGATAAGTTGCACTTAAATTTATATTTAAGTTTACATACTTTATTATTATTATTTTTTTTTTTTTTAGATTTTGACTTGGGGGCTTTATTTATTTATTTATTTTTTATTTATTTATTTTTTCAACGTTTATTTACTTTTGGGACAGAGAGAGACAGCATGAACGGGGGAGGGGCAGAGAGAGAGGGAGACACAGAATCGGAAACAGGCTCCAGGCTCCGAGCCATCAGCCCAGAGCCTGACGCGGGGCTCGAACTCACGGACCGCGAGATCGTGACCTGGCTGAAGTTGGACGCTTAACCGACTGCGCCACCCAGGCGCCCCTAAGTTTACATACTTTAAATTTTCTTAGAGATTTTTTTCTTGGCCAATGTGCTGTTGGCAAGTATGTTGTTTAATTTCTTAAGCATTTGGGGATTTTGCAGCTATCTTTCTGCTATTATCTTACTGAATTACATTGTGGTCTAAGAGTAGACAATGTAGGATTTCCTTTATTAGAAATTTATTAAGGTGTGCTTTATGGCCCAGAATGTTCCAGCTTAGGAAGAATTTTTAATCAGTTATTGGATGAAATAGTCTACAGATATCCATTATATCCAGTCGATGGTTTTTTTTTTTTTTAATGTTTATTTATTTTTGAGACAGAGGGAGACAGAGCGCCAGTGGGGGAGAGGCAGAGAGAGAGGGAGACATAGAATCCAAAACAGGCTCCAGGCTCTGAGGTGTCAGCACAGAGCCCGACTGGGGGCTCAAACCCCACGAACCGAGAGATCACAACCCGAGCCAAAGTTGGACGCTTAACCGACTGAGCCCCCCAGGGGCCCCAATTGATGGTGTTCTGGAAAGTGGATCCTAACTGTTCCATCACAAGAAAACAATCCACATTTTTGTATCTATATGATAGGATGAATACTAACTAAGCTTATTGTGGTACTCATTTTATAGTATATGTAAGTCAAGTCACTACACTTACACAGTGCTGCATGCCCATTTTATCTCAATACAATTGGAAAACGAACAAAATGCCCTTGTTGGTTAAAGTTTTTCCAGATTGTTAATTAAGTTAAATTGGTTAATGGCGTTGCTCAAGTTTTCTTTTTTCTGTGTCTGTGTCTTTCTGAGTTTCTGAGAATCATTGGTGAAGACAGAATAGATATGCAAAATATTTACTGTGAATAACACCTATGAAAGATACAGCGGGGGTGGGACGGGAGCAGATGGGAAGATTCTCTAGAATGCAGTGTAGCTCTGCTAGTCAGCTTAGGAGGGAAAGAAGAAAACGAAGGCAGATTGGGCAGGATGTGACCTGGATCCTTTTACAACTCTGGGGAAGCCTAGTCCTGGAACAGTGCTTGTCCACACCTGTACTCTGGTCTATAAGGGGCCTCTGGCAGAAATCCAGGGTGGATCTTATGGCTTACCTTGCTCTGCTCCCTTCTCCCAGGGATGCTACACCTGTCCTTCCTGTCGTCCAACATCTGAGAAAGTGGTTTCATTTATTTTCTTCTGCTTTCTAGTTTTGTAAGGGGAGAGGTTAAATCTTTCTGTTATTCCATCATGACCAGAATAGGAATTTTGACTTTTGGTCAGGTAAATACTGGATCAAATTAAATGTCCATAACTAGAGAAATAGTTTTAAACTTCTGTGGTGCAAACTTCGGAATTACAGACACTTATAATAATAAAATAAAGCTTACATATAATTGCACTTATCTGTTCTCAAGGATTTAATGTGAAAGAAGCAGGTGTATAATATAAATATAATGCACATATACTAATATATAAACTATAAATGCCACATGCTCACAAGTATAAATATATGCATGTATATATTTGAATACTTATCTGGAAGGATATAGAAAATTGTAGAGAGTGCTGGGATTGGGTGGAAAAAGTCATAGAAGGTTATAAAAAGAGAATTTTTAAGTTTTGCATTATATACATTGATATTTTATAATGTAAGAATTCCTGAATTCTTTGTGAGAATTTAAAAGTAAAACAGATTGGGGCGCCTGGGTGGCTCAGCTGGTTGGGTGACTGATTTTGCTCAGGTCATGATCTCTAAGTTTGTGAGTTCGAGCCCTGCGTCGGGCTCTGTGCTGACAGCTCAGAGCCTGGAGCCTGCTTCGGATTCTGTGTCTCCCCCTCTCTCTACCCCTCCCTGCTCACGCTTTGTGTGTCTCTGTTTCTCAATAAATAAATGTTAAAAAAATGTTTTTGAAGTAAAACAGATTATCTATTCATTGGAACAACTTTGTGGTTAAAACTGAAGGGACCATCTGTTACTATTAACAATCTGAAAGGTATGACTGAGGCACAGTCCAACAATCATTTCTACAGTTTATGATAGTGCTGTGTAATTACCACAGTACTGAAATCCCTAAGTCTTAGCCAACCACGAAACCCTTTATTTGCCTTTTTAAAGACCCTTTTAATCATATCCCATTTTCTTTTTTCATTCCTAAATAAAATGGGCGTCTCCCATCAGAGTACTGTTTAGCCAATATTAACGTTCACAATTAGCATCTAAGTGTCATAAATATTTTTATAGATTATAAGTGGTGAAAAACTTCTGTGATTAAAGTTTATATTGTTACCCCGTAGTTCACTATCTTCAAAATTATGTAACCTAAAGGTCTGATGCTAAATACGCATGTGTCTACTTACAGTCATTTCTGTTTCTCTAGTAGGCATGTAAATACGTGAGAGGAGAATGAGCTTCACATTGTTATAACTAAATGTTGCATATGAAGAGATACTTATGTTTCCTGCACATGCTGTTCCTGTTATAAGATGCTCTCGCTTATCTACAAAGTACTCCTCCATGCATAACTGATATTAGAGGGAGAAGAACCTTTTCGAATACTCAGCAATAAAAAGGAAATGTTCAAGTTGTCTCTTTATAAATTCTTCAATAACTATAAACAATTTATGAGGTTTTACACAATCTCCCAACCCTTCTTGTTTTTATCCCACAAAATTATGTTGTTTAAAATGCTTCGGGAAGAATATAGTCAGGAATATGACCCTTTGATAAAACACATACTTATAGCCACAAATATATTCCTTATAAAAGAAAGAGCCTGCACTCCCATCATAAACAAAAATTCAAAATAATGAGAGGAGGTTAAAACCCCCTTTATTTATCAATTCTTTCATTCAGTTAAAAACAATGGGCTCAATGAAAATTTACAATGTGCCAGTCTATAAGGCTGGTTCTGAGCCCACAGAAATTAATAGCATTCACTTATTAGCTGCAGGAGATTATAGTCCAAGAGGGGACATAAATATACAATCATGTAATGAAGGTACAATATCAAGTTATAAAAAAACATAAAACGTGCTATAGAAATGTCAAGAAGGGAAAGTCAAGTCTACATAAATGAATCACAGGAACAAAATGCTTATGCTGAAACCAAAACAGTCACTAAGAATTTTACCAGGGGTGGGCGCCTGGGTGGCTCAGTTGGTTGAGCGTCAGACTTCAGCTCAGTTAATGATCTCACGGTTCTCATGAGTTTGTGTCCCGCATCGGGCTCTGTGCTGACAGCTCGGAGCCTGGAACCTGCTTTGGATTCTGTGTCTCCCTCTCTCTCTGCCCCTCCCCCCACTCATACCGTGCCTCTCTCTGCCTCTCAAAAATAAAGGAAACTAATAAAAAAAAATTTTTGAAGAATTTTACCAGGGGACAGGAACAGAATTGTCTAGAAGAACTGTCTTTGTCTTCCCCATACACGCACGATGATTCCACATATCCACAAATACACGCACACAAGTGAGACGTTTTAAGGAACTATGGAACATTCTCTGCACCTTTGCCAACCTATGACTTCAAAGACTCATTCCACCTCTTATATTCTGAGATAGGACAAAAGGGTTGTCGCTGTCTGACACGTCTGTTATCGGAAAACCCACTCATTCCCATATCCAACTCGACTTCAACTCCTCTGCCGATACTTTCTTGATATTTGAAGAAAATGAACTGTCTCTCCAAGAGTTTTCATTTTATTTGTATCTATTATCATGTGGCAGCATATATTCTGCTTCTCATTATAATTATTTTAAAAAATATTTTATGTCTTATACAAAACCTTGTTCTCCTAATTTCCTTCTTTCTCAGGTTCTAACTTGTCTTTTACAGCTATTTGCATAGATCATGTGTTTCATTCCAATCACTGACTTTTAGGATATGAGATGATTTCATGTAATTTACTATAGATTTTCAGCAGGTGAATTAAGTTAAGGATACTTACTTTAAAGGTCGAACAGACAATATATATTATGTAACAGAATAAGAACTCCAAAAAATGAAGAATAAGACCTCCAGATATCTTAGAAACGTATTTATTGCTTTTCAAAAATTTTCTACAGGGACACCTGGTTGGCTCAGTCGGGTAAGCATCTGACTCTTGATTTCGGTTCAGGTCACGATCTCAAGGTTCATGAGTTTGAGTCCCGCATCGGGCTCCTTACTGGCAGTATAGAGCCTGCTTGTTGATATCTCTGTCCCTCTCTGTTTGTCCCTCTCCTGTTTGCTCTCTCGCTTTCTCTCAATAAATAAATAAACTTTAAAAAAGTTTTCTCAAAAGTGAGAACCTTCTATATAATCCACATATATTCCCAGTATCAGAAAATAATCTGTCATTCTACTGTGTTCTTTTCCTAAATCAGTGAATTGCAATGGGACCTTTTGAAAGTCTCGTTCATGTTTTTTCTCTGGTATCAATAGTCTGCTATGATTTTCTTATTAGTCTCATGCCAGTGAGTATAGAGAAACATTATCAGTCATGTCAGAAAGGAAAGGATGATACGTGTCAACTGAGTTCCCATTCTAGAAAGCCTTTCTATCTACTGAAAACAACAGTGTTTCCTGAAATTTGACAAGACTCATCTTTTAAGTTGTGAAAAAAACTAATCAAAAGATCAATACAAATATAACCCGGCAACATTTTTTTGAATTAAAATGGCATTTCAGTGTCAATCAATCTTCTGTTTTGGGGCATGTCATGTCGCCAACATAGACAAAACACTAAAATGAGCTCTTGGGTCCACATGGTGTATGACAGCAGACTGATGACGATGTGGGCCACAATCTTCTAGGGGTTATACTCACTGTGAAATGCTTCAAATATCAAGTTTAATTGGAGTTTATTATTCCCTGTGAGGAGCTGGCTTTTAATCTTTACGCTGAGGAAGCCAACCAGTGACAACTATATTCATATAAACAACAAAAGTGAATCTAGGTGTGTGTATAACCCCTTACCACTCGAACTAAGGTCCAGGAAATTCAATTGTGTAAAATGGAAAATCGTATTAGCATAAGGTTAAAGAGATAACTGAACAAAACGAGCGGCAGAGGTCAGGATCTGATGGCCAAACAAATTCTATTAGAAGTTGCTTTATTGTAAGGCACATCATCACAGAATTTCTCTGTTTATAACCTGAACAAAGGTGAAGAGAAATGTATAAAACCACTGATGAAGAACTGACTTTTTCTCTCACAACAGATACAATTCAGACTTAATGTTCATTATTATTTTTTTTCATCCTATCCCTGGAGTTAATGTGAAAAGCTAAGCTTACCGCTCTTTCATAAAATGCACAATGAAATGTATTATTGTAATTTTGAAAGAAGTAAAAAACTTTTATAGTTTGAACTCCTATTCAGTTTTGATAATTATGATTAGATGATTAGCTTCCACCTATAATTCTTCTGCTATCTCAACGCTGAGGGTAATTTGGGTCATGCGTTAACATCCTTACATGACTCCATAGCCCTTAGACCAATTTTGGATACACAGAGATTATGTAACAAAAGCTTCTTGATTACAGCCAAAATATTTTTGAGCTCACTGATACTGTGATTCAAGACAGTGGAAAGAAGCCAGAAACTAAGTTATCGCTCCATGTACACCTAGACAAATTATGTTGGCCTCACCAGTCAAATAAAATAATGGGGGATGGGGAGAGAGAGAGAGAGGAAGAGGGGGAGGTAGAGGAAGGAAGGAAGGAAGGAAGGAAGGAAGGAAGGAAGGAAGGGGAAGGGAGGAAGGAAGGAAGGAAGGAAGGAAGGAAGGAAGGAAGGGGAAGGGAGGGAGGGAGGGAGGGAGGGAGGGAGGGAGGGAGGAAGGAAGGAAGGAAGGAAGGAAGGAAGGAAGGAAGGAAGGAAGGAAGGAAAAGGGAGGGAGGAAGGAAGGAAGGAAGGAAGGAAGGAAGGAAGGAAGGGGAAGGGAGGGAGGAAGGAAGGAAGGAAGGAAGGAAGGAAGGAAGGGGAAGGGAGGGAGGGAGGAAGGAAGGAAGGAAGGAAGGAAGGAAGGGGAAGGGAGGGAGGGAGGAAGGGAGGAAGGAAGGAAGGAAGGAAGGAAGGAAGGAAGGAAGGAAGGGGAAGGGAGGGAGGAAGGAAGGGGAAGGGAGGGAGGAAGGGAGGAAGGAAGGAAGGAAGGGGAAGGGAGGGAGGGAGGGAGGAAGGAAGGAAGGAAGGAAGGAAGGAAGGAAGGGGAAGGGAGGGAGGGAGGAAGGAAGGAAGGAAGGAAGGAAGGAAGGAAGGAAGGAAGGAAGGAAATAAAGAGTGAGGGAGGGAAGGAAGGAAGGGAGGAAGGAAGGAAATCAAGAGTGAGGGAGGGAGGGAGGAAGGAAGGAAGGAAGGAAGGAAGGAAGGAAGGAAGGGGAAGGGAGGGAGGGAGGGAGGGAGGAAGGAAGGAAGGAAGGAAGGAAGGAAGGAAGGAAGGAAGGGGAAGGGAGGGAGGAAGGAAGGGGAAGGGAGGGAGGAAGGGAGGAAGGAAGGAAGGAAGGGGAAGGGAGGGAGGGAGGAAGGAAGGAAGGAAGGAAGGAAGGAAGGGGAAGGGAGGGAGGGAGGAAGGAAGGAAGGAAGGGAGGAAGGAAGGAAGGAAGGAAGGAAGGAAGGAAGGAAGGAAGGGGAAGGGAGGGAGGGAGGAAGGAAGGAAGGAAGGAAGGAAGGAAGGAAGGAAGGAAGGAAGGAAGGGGAAGGGAGGGAGGAAAGTAGGGAAGGAGGAAGGGGCAAAGAGAGGGAGGCAGGGAGGAAGAGGAGAAGAAGGCAGAGGCAGAAGAGAGGGGAAGAGAGAAAAGAGATTGAGCTCTAAGGTTCTTTTATATTACTAATCTTTCATTAATACTCAAATTTCTGAGATTCAGAACAGTCTCTAAAAAATGTAGATAGGCTGGCTCAGTTGGTTAGGCTTTGGTTCCAGTCATGATCTCACGGTTTGTGGGTTTGGGCCCACAAATGGGGTGGCACAGAGCCCACTTTGGTTCCTCTGTCTCCCTCTCTCTCTGCCCCTCTTCCACTCCTTCTTTCTCTCCCTCTCAAAAATAAATGAACATTTAAAAAAACGTAGATAGGTCATTTATTATCATTAAAACACTGCTGATTTCCCTTGAGCTGCTCCTACTGTAAAAGTTTGATCTCTAGACCCATTTCCAAGCCTTGTAAAAGGGAAATGGTAGGTGTGAGAGCAGTTATTGAACAATGGTTTGTTAAGTAGAGCTTTAACGACAGCAAAATTCATACACATGATGTAGGTATTCAGGGAATTTTGGTGGGATTTAGGGAATTTATGTTTTATAGTTTATTTAATAGAGGTGAACATCCAGTAGAAAAACCCAGTCTCGTACCGGCTCCCCTAGTCATGATTTTCGGAAATTATATACTCTCATTTTCTAAATTGTAACTTCTGCTCCAGCAGAGGACTCCATATGTTGAGTTCCATGTTTTTCTTCTTCTCCTCCTCTTCCTCCTCCTCCTCCAACTTCTTCTTCTTCTCTGTAAAGTCTATTTCCCAATGTGCTCTAAGGACCTCTTCAGATTTCCTCATTAGTAAAAACGTCATTGTTTGTTTTTTTCTTCGTTTAGTTATTTTTTTTCTTAAAATCTAACACAAAAGAATCGCTCATCTTTCCTCCATTCCTCTGGCAAGGTACCAGACCTGTGGTAGAGCCTGGCAAGAATCTATCTCATTAACTTGGCTTTATCACATGTCTCTTCTGGATCAAATTATAATTTCTCACTTGTTTTTCTCACTTTTTTTTTTTATTTTGGAAAAGAAAATTAAGTTTCCACAAACAAAACTATGAGAGGAAAAATAGCTTTTGCATCAGCAAAACTTAGGAAGAAATAAAATGTTATTCTATCTAAAGAGAGTATCTATGTGTGAGGGATGCACGTGTGTGTGTCTGTGTGTGTGTGTGCGCGCGCACGTGCACTTATATGAATTCAGTCTACTTGGACTTCCTATAATGATTTAGAACGTAAGGTGTAAAATATATATAACAATAAAATAAAACAAATTCCCTTGCATCATAAGCTCCTGAACTTGCTAAGTGGTCAAGACAAATACACATGAAACATTTCGTAACCAAGTATGGTTCTAAAATATAAATGGTTTGGGCATTAAGAGTAATCCGCTTTTCTCACTTACTAGATTATTACATATCTTTGTTAATAAAGACATATAATTATGTTCATAGCTATGTTGTAGTCTTACATTTTATGTAGACATTGTGTATGTGTGTGTGTGTAATTATTTTAGGTTTGTGTTGTTCTTGTTGCAGGACAAATAAGCAATTTAATAATAGTTGCTACTACTAAAAACTCTGTAATGTAGTGTACATGCATTTAGATCTTATAAATGCATTTGTATGCTTTTCTCCAATGCAATTTTCCTAGGACCACTTCCTGTTTTTAAAACCGAACAATTTTCTCTTTTTAAAAATAATGATGTTTTTAAAGCTTAGGTTTAACAGTGACAATTTTAAAACGCTCTCAAAATGATAGTATTTCTCATCGTATAAGTTATAGAGAATGATTTTGTTTGCAATCGGTCTTCCTTTCTAGTGAAGAAAATCAACATTTTTTACACATATATTACCTTCCTAATCTTCCTAACCTTCATGATCTTTATGAATAGCCTATTTATGTTACTGTTCATTTTTTTCCCTGCTGATGTGTATCTTTACTAAATTGTAAAAATTCTTTACATATTAACAATGTAACCTTTTAATGGCTGTATATATTACACTTACATTTTAGTCCCAGTTGGTTTCTGCCTTTTGATTTTGTTCAGTGTGTCTGTACCACACAATACTGTTACAATTTCACACAAATATCTACCAAAAGGTAGATACCTTTTCCTCTTTGGCCTGACTGCATCAGTCTTTTGAATCAAGTTAAAATTACTCACTTGCTCTTCTTACTTTTTTATTAAAAAATATATATATAGTCCCCTCTGAATTAATTCTAAAAGGAAAAGAAGGGAAACCTTTATTCAGAATGGCAGGTTAGTGAATAAAAAAAACAACAAAAAAAAGAAATCCTCCAGTAGTAAAGGTAGGGCAGTGAGGAAAAGGTCAAAAGCTCGGAGTTCTGCGTGTTAGCTTAGAGAGGACATCCCACAGGGTGGGACTCTCCAGGATGTGGTGTATCTTTCCAACCAGCCATCATTACATGGTTTAGAGTCCCGGATTGCTAGAAGACATGAATCCAGAAAAGAAAAGATGGAGATAGAAGTAGCTCATCCACTCATCACTCCTCCTGACCCACTTGGGGAACCTGTGCTTCCCAGCCCTACAGTTCTGTCGAGATGTCTTGATTACCAAAAGTGGGAAGCCCTTCCACCAAGGATCATCCTTAGAGAACACGGTAAAGGTTCCATTTAACCTAAATATTTTCTTGTCTCGATCAAGAAGGTCAGGCAAAGAAAGGAATTGCTACTATACTAGAAATGATCATGGGTGCTAAATATCAAAAGGACATAGGGTTCCTATTACACTATGGAGACGAGAAGTCACAAGTCTGAAATTCAGGAGATTCACTGGGACATCTTGATATTTTCATATCCAGTGACAGACACGGGGTGGGGGCGGCGGCGAAGTGGTAGCAAGTATGGCCTGACAAGGTCATACTAACTGGGGTCTCACATCTCTCAGAGAAGCTTGGGGTTAAACCACTGGGCAAGGAACCTAGACCAGTGTAAATGCTGACTGAGTGCGAGGGAAATGAATAAATGGTAGAGAACAGACATAATAAATATTAGTTATGCTCTTGGCACTGACTGCAAAAACGGAGACTGTAACTTGTCTCCCTGATACGTGTTTTCCTTGAAAACTGTAATTAACTGCCAAACAGAAGAAACAATGGCATGGGGGAGATTGCAACTAACCTGGAGTATGGATGGATGAGCAGTACACAGGATGAACTATCGCAGACATTATCAGTGCTTTATCTGTATCCCACAGAGACCTTCCAGGCAGACTGGCCTAACTTTCAGCTCCCAGAATTTATGGTATTTTGGCTGGAGCTCTCTGAGGCTGCACTGCGCATCGTGGAAGTGGCAGAGAGCTAAGACCTCTCCAGAGCTATTCTCCACCAATGGGCCCAGGTTCTCCTGAATAAATACTTCAGTCCTCCACTCCTTAGAAGGGAGGATGCTGGAGGGCATGTACTTACTAGAGGTCTCCAGGAGCTCCTCAAAAGCTCCGGTGAACCAGTGATAAATTGGCTTCCTCTAGTCAATCTCACTTCCTACCCCACCAACAAATGATCCTGGGATCACCTCCCTAATAAACCATTTCCACTAAAATCCTTGCCTTGCCACCTGCTTTTAAGGAGATCCAGAACTCAAACCAAATGTATTAAACTCCCGGTGGCCTTCCCTAGTGGCCTGTGTCTCTGACTCTGAAGGTCTAAAGGACCAAATACTATCTCTGCCAAGGCACTGAATTATGAATTGATCATTAATAACAAAGGTTATTTTTGATGACCCATACCCTCTCTCCTAAATTGTTTTTTTTTTTTTATTTTGTGTTTCTTAGAATAGCAAAAATGCAGAAAAGAAGAATGTTCAATTTTCATACAAATCAGATTTGGATTATTTGATTGCTGTCACATTCATATTTGGGTAGGAGCCCCAAAGCATAAGATAAGAGGAGCAAAGATACACCACTTAATTCCTCATTTCATCCTCTTCTCTTTGAGTTTTCTTTCTCTCTTTCCTGTTTTCTTTCTTTGTTTTTTTTGTTTTTTGTTTTTTTTTGGCTTATTCAAAAGTGCTTGTACTATAATGGCAACAGTCAATAGAAATATAAGCTAGCTACATATATAATTTTAAATTTGCTAGTAGCCATATTTTATAAAGTAAAATGAAACAGCTGAAATTAATTTCAATACTATATGCAACCAAATATAACCAAAAGATGATCATATCAGCATGAAATCAATATAAATTAAGATATTTTATATTCTCTTTAAAAAACTTTTTTTAACGTTTATTTATTTTTCAGAGACGGAGAGAGACAGAGCTCAAGCAGGGGAGAGGCAGAGAGAGAGGGAGACACAGAATCCGAAACAGGCTCCAGGCTCCGAGCTGTCAGCACAGAGCCCTATGCGGGGCTCGAACCCACAAACCGTGACATCATGACCTGAGCGGAAGTTGGACGCTCGACCGACTGAGCCACCCAGGTGCCCCTATAGTCTTTTCTTATTGAGTCTTTGAAATCTGGCGTGGATTTTACACATCACAGTGCACCTCATTTGGGAGTTGTCATATTTCAGGTGCTCGGTAACCACTTCTGGCTAAGTGCTACTCTCCTGGACGATGTACATCCAGAACTTTTCTGTGAAATCACCCACACCTTCTTCATTACCTCTTAATGTCCTTAATTTTTTTGTAAGCATCTATTATCTCTAGATATGTGATAAGAGCAGTAAATATGACACCTCACTTGTATAGGAGGAAGTTTGTGAAAAATGCTCACATGAATTACTTGAGAGTTGCCACAACTTAACCTTTTTAGTTCTCCACTGAACTATACAATTAGTGGGTGTTCATGAAATACTTGATGAAAAAATACAGTAGTGAATTCCTAGAGAGCACTGGGGAACAATAAGAGAATATCTTTCCTCGAACAGGGTTGTAGACAAGCACTTTTTATTTGACATACCCGATAAAGACAGGGATGGCTTGTATTTCCTTAGTGACTCATATTTTCTTAGGTAGCTTTAATATACATCATTTGACAAATTTAGGTCAATATTTATTTTTCCACGCCGATAATTAAAGATAAGTTTTAGAGAGTCACTTATTCAGGGGCACCTGGGTGGCTCAGTCAGTTAAGCGTCCGACTCCGGCTCAGGTCATGATCTCACGGTTCGTGGGTTCGAGCCCTGTGCTGACAGCTCAGAGCCTGGAGCCTGTTTCGGATTCTGTGTCTCCCTCTCTCTCTCCGCCCCTCCCCCACTCACACTGTCTGTCTCTCTTTCTCTCTCTCTCCCAAAAATAAATAAACATTAAAAAAAATTCAGTCACTTATTCCAGATCACACAGCTGGTGACTTGTGTACACAAAACCGAAATGTAACACCATAGCTGTCTGCCAGCCCTTTTTTCCTGCACACCTGCTCCGACAACAAAGAAGACAGGAGAAACAGTACATCATAATTATGTTGTTTTAACCATGTTGCATGTGCCTGGTAATTTAAAGTAACCGTGTCCCCTTTTTTAAGAAAAGCAGAGTGGACAGAATTAACAACAGAAACCCTATACCTGTCTTGTTTCGAACAGATGCAGCCAAGACCTGTGGAGCTGTTCTTTCTGTATTTGAAACACAACTGACAAGAAATTGAAAGAAAATTAACATTGAATCCCTTGCTTCTGTCATCTAACAGCCTCCACTAAAATCAAGGAAACACTACCAACACACACACACACCATACACAAACATTACAATTGCGTGTTTGGCCTTATTTATTTGTCTTAGCTGAAAAGCTGGGTTTGCTTAATTGCTATTCTGAAGTGAAACATGGAGACCTTTTTGATACTGTGATTACTTCAGCCATTGTTTTAGAAGCCCGGAAATTGTTACCCTGAATCTTCATTTTCACATTTTTCTGTGTTGTAATTTTGGAGTCATTTAAATTCTCTGAGGATGTGATGATGTGGTGTAGTTCACATATAAATACCAGGTTGCCAGAGCAAAACTCACTGTTGAAAAATTATGCACCAACAGAAAAACTGTAATATTGCTGCAAAGGAAAAACCCATATTTTATTTCTACATCAGTCTTGCCACGTTTCTTAAAGATGATTTGATAAGTAAGTACCACACATTAAGACAACACCCATGCATATGTTCAAATAAACATGTTACCAGTGGCACAGCTGGGCACAAAAGTACACCTTCAACTATATGTTGACAAAATTAGCCTCCATATAATGTTGCATCCATTTAATCATGAATCTTTTAATCTGCAAACTGCACTAATTTGCTGGTATTAGATTTATTCAAAAATTGTCTTGCAAAAAGGAAGAAAGTGAGTTAGAGGTATATAAAATCTGTGTATGTATGTGTTTTGACTAATTCCTGCTATGGCTTGGTGCAAATATTTACATAAGTTATTTCTTCTTAGATTGTTTAAATTTGTGCACATCATGACAAATGCACTCCTTCACCTATTTAACCTATTCTCCCCATCCACCTCCCCTCTGGTAACCATCAGTTTGTTCTCTGTAGTTAAGAGTCTGTTTCTTAGAGCTAGATAGTATTACGCTAAGTGAAGTATGTCAGTCAGAAAAAGACAAATACCATATGACTTTACTCATATGTGGAACGTAAGAAACAAATGATCATAGAAAAAAAAAACGAGGCAAACCAATAAATGACTGTTTCCTCTTAGATTATAGAGGAATGGGGGGGGGATAGAAGGAGAGAAAGAAAAGGAAAGAGAGAGAGCAAGAGAGAAAATTAGAAAGAAAGAATTTTCCCAGCATCACACAATCTGTCTAATGAGAAATTGGTAGTCCTGTACCAATATAGCTTACTTGATTTTTATAAAGTAATGCCAGTCACGGCATTCTTTACCTCAGTTGTTTGGTTTTCTTTTTGTTTTCCTTTTTGCTATCATACCTTTACTCAGAAAATTAATTGGCTGAAAGCTGACAAACTTTGCATTAGTTTATATTGAAGACATGGACACCATTGCAATTGCTCTGGGCAAATGGATTTGACCATGAACTTGCCATTATCTTGTCCTTAAAAAAAACAAAAATCCCATTCCTTATCTTTTTATTCACAATTGTGGAATGGCAGTAGCAGTGGCTCTATTTATTGGTGCTGCACACAGCTTCTGATATCTCCGCAAACAAACAAGAAGAATGTACAGATAGAGCCCTACTGTTTACATATGGGTGTCATTCTTGTCCTATGCATATTATTATGATGGTAGAATGTTCTTTACCCTGTTGGTTCTGAAAAGAATTAAATCACACTTCCTATGTCAAATGCAAAAGGTGAGGCCATACATTGGGTGAGTCACCAAAATGCTAGAAATTTCTCAGCTGAGAAACCAGGTAGATGACAGTATGGGACTTATCATTAGACCGTTGCCCCGAAAAAGAATGCTGTCATTCACAGGTCTGTCATTTCACAAATATTAATGGAGATACTGCGTGCTAAAAAGTGATCTGTGCTTGTTGAGGGGGCAATGGGGTATTGGGTGATTTTAATTACAGCAGAAAAACTCAAGACTATGTAAATTGGAAAGAAAAGAATTCTGAGCCATGGGGCTCTGCCCCTTCCCACCCTGGAGTCCTCTTGAGTCTTAAAGGCTTACTCCAGGTTTCTGTTTAATCTTTTAATTTTAAAATAAAAAGTATTTCTCTCATAAGAACAAATGGAAGGATGGAGGTAACTGGTACCCATTAAAAAAGAACATAATCAACTCCCAAGTATTCTTGGAATCTGTGTAATTTCTTTATGGTCGTGATATAATCCTCCAGGAAATTTTCATCAACCCTATGGTGGTATCAAGATTTCTGAAAAAAACAAAACAAAACAAAACAAAAAAAAAAGAAGAAACAAACAACAAAAACAAAAAACTCACAAAAAATACAAAAAACAAAAACAAACAAACAAATAAAACCACAAAGAAACAACAACAGAAAACTTAACGTCTGCATTTATCTTTAAAGAGAAGGGAAATTTATGTTTTCTCCCTCACTTTGATTATTTCGTCTTGGATATATTTCTCATTACAGCTACAGAGCCAAACTAGTGGAAAGAGATTCCTTATTGGGCCATGTACATCTACAGGAGTTCCTTAAGGAAAAGAGTTCCTTCAAGATAAGTTCTCTATGTTGTGTATCACTAACATCTCCACTTCCTAAATGCCCTCCCAGGTGGGTTTATTTTTATTGAGAGCTATCAGATCAACTTTCAAGAGGTAGCATATAAGTGATCTGGAATATTCCTATCCTCACATTTGTTTTTAAACTGCAAAATTTCACTTCCTTGGCTAATAGAAAAAATGATCTAATGTTCATGAGGTAATTTGAATTTTTCTTTCTTCCTTTCTTTCTCTCTCTCTCTCTCTCTCTCTCTCTTTCTTTCTCTCTCTCTCTCTCTCTCTCTCTCTCTCTCTCTCTCTCTCTCTCTTTCTTTCCCTCTATCTTTCTTTTCTCCCTTCACATCCATGTGTTAACTCTGTGGAGGAACTGAAGACTCATGGTCAAATGTCAGCACCATTTCAGTGCATAAGGGTTTTTAGTGTCACTATTCCAAACAGTCTATTTCTTTGCCAACCCAGGAAAGCATCAGAAAGACCTCTGGTAGCTATAGTAACATAACCACAAGCTGCTCAATTTTAGACACTTGTTTTGTGTATCTGATTCCCTCTCTATTTTGCAGAAAATCAGAAGCTAATGGGACACAGCTGTTTTCACATTGGTTTGCTTATTAAGCTAAATTCAAATTGTGTCTTGCTTTATTCATTTAATTAATAGGGTATCGGTCTTCAACATACCAGTGTATGTTATTTGAATCCCCAAGATTTATGAAAAAGATGTAAAAAAAGAATTTTACTAGAAGACATGTGGAGAAAAATATCTGGCAGCACTTTTAATTATTTCATTAAAATTCATTCTCAAATACAGTATCTTAATATATAATAGATGAATTTGGCTTCAGTTGAATGAGAAGTCATTAAGATCTAACTAGAGAATGGTAATAAAAGAAAAGTCTATTGATAAAGGAGGTATTTGGGCATGTAGTTTGAAATAGTTTTCTGGTCCACTATGATAATATGTTAACTAACTACCTGTTAACTAACTAAGTGCCATTCTTTATGCCAGAGTAACAGAGTAAATGGTGTTATGCTATAGAAGATATATATATCTATAGGTATCTATATATAGATATCTCTCTCTATAGATAGATACAGAGAGATATATATGTATATATAGATATATATATAGATATAGATAGAGAGATAGATAGATAGATAGATAGATAGATAGATAGATAGATGTTAGAGTTATGCACCAAGTAAACATTCATTTTCCTGAATCATTCAAACATTCCTTTATTTGTCTAGACATCTGCCCATTCAACTATTCATATATTTACTAAGCATGAAGCTAGCTATTGCAAATATGGGCATGAAATAAAATTCAGTTTCCACATGTAGACACAAAAATAACTGAAATAGAGCTTGACGTGTGTAACAAAACAAATATACAAATACACGATGCAAGTGGACCATATTTTGAGAACTACGTATTTGGTGAATTACAGGGGAGGAAATGAACAACATACTCTGGGGAAGAAAGGGCAGATTAGGGAAAGTACCTCAGAGGATTTGATGATCAAACTGAACCTTGATGCATGAGTAACAACAGCTCTTTGCTTGTGATACAGATGCAAAACCACAGCAGCATAAAACATGGTAAGTGTGAGAAATTGCAGATTGTGCCTTTTAGACTGTCCCAAACCCCTATTAATGTCAAAGGATGCTCGATTGTCTGAACTCCTGGGAGGGGTTTTGGTCTGAACAGCACTTCCAAGAATTGATTGCACATCTGTTCAACAACTCTAATTTGAAAAGAAAAGGAACTAATAATTATTATGTATCCTGTATATCCAGGAGCATGTGACATACTTTAGATGCCTTTTCTCATAAATATTATAATTATTACCTTCTCTTGAAATGTGGGGAAGCTGAGGTTTAACAAGTGGGGGAACTATTTAAGCTTAGTAAAGGACAGAGATAGGGTTGCAATCTATGTCTGCCTGACTTCAAATCCAGTGCTTTCCAAAGCATTATTCCAATGCCAATAGCCCAAGGATCAAATCTTTGACACAAAGAAAGGCCAATGGATGAGAAAAAGTCAAGTAGGACACAGTAAAGATTATCAGTCACACCTTGGTGACATTCAGGCAAGAGGTCACCACTTTCTGATGCTGTCAGGTAAGAAGTATGTAAGAAGGCTGTGAGGTAAAGATCTCTTCATTAATAGACTGATTAAGTTTCAGCCCCCTTTTCCCCCTTGGCCAAGTTAACTGGTTTATTGTGTTGGCTTCTGCAATAGATTCTCCCTTTGAACCCACTTCCATTCACATTTAAAATGTTCTAGTAGTTCATTTTTGCTTTTGTTTCCCTTGCCTCTGGAGACATGTCTAGTAGGAAGTTGCTACGGCCAAGGTCAAAGAGATTGCTGTTTGTTTTCTCCTCTAGGATTTTGATGGTTTCCTGTCTTACATTTATGTCTTTCATTCATGAATTAATTTTTGTGTATGTGTGAGAAAGTGGTCCAGTTTCATTCTTCTGCAAGTCACTGTCCAGTTTTTCCAACACCATTTGTTGAAGAGGGTGTCTTTTTTCCATTGGATATTCGTTTCTGCTTTGTCAAAGAATAGTTGACCATATATTTGTGGGTCTATTTCTGGGTTTTCTATTCTGTTTCATTGATCTATGTGTTTGGTTTTGTACCAGTACCATACTGTCTTGATGATTACAGCTCTTTATATAGCTTGAAGTCTGGGACTGTTATGCCTCCATCTTTTTTTTTTTTTTTTTTTTTTTTTTTTTTTTTTTCATGATTGCTTTTGCTATTTGGGATCTTTTCTGGTTCCATGAAAATTTTAGAGGTGTTTGTTCTAGCCCTGTGAAAAATGTTCCTGTTATTTTGATAGGGATTGAACTGAATGTAGAGATTGCTTTGGGTAGTAGAGACATTTGAAAAAATTTGTTCTTCCAATTCATTAGCATGCATTTTCCATTTCTTTGTGTCCTCTTCAGTTTCTTTCATAAGAATCTATAGTTCTCAGCCTACAGATCACTTACCTCTTTGGTTAGGTTTATTCCTAGGTATCATATGGTTTTTGGTGCAATTGTAAATGGGGTCGATTCCTTGATTTCTTTTCCTGTTGCTTCGTTATTGCTGTATAAAAGTGCAACAGATTTCTGTATGTTGATTTTACATCCTGCAACTTTGCTGAGTTCATGCATCAGTTCTAGCAGTTTTTTTTGGTGGAGTCTTTCAGGTTTTCCACAGAGAGTATCATGATATGTTCAAACAGTGAAAGTTTGATTTCTTCCTTGTCAATTTGAATGCCTTTTATTTCTTTTTGTTGTCTGATTGCTGAGGCTAGGAATTCCAGTACTATGTTGAACAACAGTGATGACAGTGAATATCCCTGTCATGTTTCTGACCTTAGTTTTTCCCCATTGAGGATGGTATTAGCTGTGGGTCTTTTATATATAGTCTTTATGATGTTGAGGTATGTTTCTTCTATCCCTACTTTCTTGAGGATTGTTATCAAGAAAGGATGCTGTATTTTGTCAAATGCTTTTTCTTCATCTATTGAGAGGATCATAGGATTACTTTTATTAATGTGGTATATCACATGGTTTGATTTATGGATATTAAGCCACACCTGCAGCCCAGGAATAAATCCCACTTGATCATGGTGAATAATTCTTTCAATGTATTGTTGGATTCGATTTGCTAGTATCTCGTTGAGAATTTTTATATTCATGTTCATCAGGGAAATTGGTCTGTAATTTTCCTTTGTAGTGGGGTCTCTGTCTGGTTTTGGACTCAAGGTAATGCTGGCCTCATAGAGTGAGTTTGGAAATTTTCCTTCCATTTCTATTTTTTGGAACAGTTTCAAAAGAAAAGCAAAAATGAACTACTGGGACCTCATCAAAATAAAAAGTTCCTGCACAGTGAAGGAAACAATCAACAAAACCAAAAGGCAACTGGTAGAATGGGAGAAGATATTTGCAAATGACATATTAGATAAAGAGTTACCATCCAAAATCTACAAAGAACTTATCAAACTTAACACCCCCATAAAAACAAACAATCCACATAAGAAATGGCAGAAGACATGAACAGATACTTTTTCCAAAGAAGACATCCAGACGTCTAACAGACACATGAAAAGATGCTCAACGTCACTCATCCTAAGGGAAATACAAATCAAAACCACAATGAGTTATCATCCCATGCCCGTCAGAGTGGCTAAACTCAACAATTCAGGAAACAGCAGATGTTGGCGAGGATGGGGAGAGAGGGGAACACGTTTGTACTGTTGGTGGGAATACAAACTAGTGCAGCTACTATGGAAAACAGTATGCAGTTTCTTCCAAAAGTTAAAAATAGAACTACCCTATGACTCAGCAATTACACTACTAGGTATTTACCCGAAGGATGCAAAAATGCTGATTTAAAAGGGCACATGCACCCCAATGTTTATAGCAGCACTATCAACAATAGCCAAAATATGGAAAGAACCCAAATGTCCATCAACTGATGAATGGATAAAGATGTGGTGTATGTATACAATGGAATATTACTCAGTGACCAAAAAGAATGAAATCTTGCCATTTGCAACAATGTGGATGGAACTAGACAGTATTATGCTAGGTGAAAGAAGTCAATCAGAGAAGGACAAATATATAATTTCACTAATATATGGAACTTAAGAACTAAAACAGACAAACAAGGGGGAAGGGAAGGAAAAATAAAATGAGATAAAATGAGAGAAGGGGGCAAACCACAAGAGACTTTTAAATACAGACAGCAAACTGAGGGTTTCTGGAGGGGTGTTTGTTGGGTGGGGGAATGAACTAAATGGGTGATCCCGTTTGTTGGGATGAGAACTGGGTGTTATATGTAAGTGATTAATCAGTAACTTCTACTCCTGCAATCAATACTACACTGTGTGTTAAGTAACATGAATTTAAATAAAAAATTTAAAAATAAAAAAGGAATAAAATAAAATGTCCTAGTACCCTCCTAGCAAAGGCCCCAGTGCCCTAACTCCTATAGCAGGTACAATTGCCACTATTCTGTCTTTCAGTGCCTAATACTTACCTGTCTTTTCAACTAGAAGGAAACATCTCAAAAATTAGGCCATGTTTCATTTACTGTTACATCCACAATACCTAACAGACTATCTAGAACATAGAGAGCTCCAATATGATTGTTAATAACATGAACAACGAGGGAATAAATTACACAAGCTCACCGTGAATCTGAAATTGTGCGTTCAGATATTGGGGAATAGCAACATTCAAACACCAGGCAGAACTGCATATAGAGATATGGAAAGAGACTGATGGTGGGATCCAGGTGAGTTTCTTGCATTGGGGCCTAGAAATTGGTCCTCCTCTAATACTCACTTTAGGCACCATCTGCAGTGTGAAAACAGGCAGCTAGTTTGCATCAAACAGCAAGCAGAAGAACCACAGCGCAAGTTTGGGTTTTATGGACGAGATGTCAATTCCCAGTGGTGAGGAAGGGAGGAAGAACTGAGAACAAGACTGAAGGCCATTCCTAAAAGTATTAGGAGAGTAAGCCAGTTGCTGACAAAGCAGTTCAGGCTTGAGGTAATGGAAAAGGAATGCAGTTGACTGACTGAGGTAATGGGTAGAAATTTTGTCTCAGAGACAAGGCAGACTACAAGTCTCAAGCGCAAGCGTGGTAGACTTGTGAAGGCCTACTATAAATCCAGCTCTACTAAATAATAGTGTTTGGTAGTATGAGGCTTAGGTAAAGCTTATGTATACCTTTCTGGCTATTGGTAGACCATGCGATAGCCTCCAAATAAGTCTCCTCAGTGGCATAAATGGCAGCAAGCTAATGGTTTACATGTTATTGTTACTTGATACATCCCTACCTACACATACAATCTGTTGACAGGTACAGTGAAAGACTGACTTCTAAAAGGGCAAGAAAGCAATGGGGGTGAGGAGCATGTCTATCCTTTAGAGTCTTTTATCTGACCCACATCCTTTAGGCACATAGTTGCTGGGTTAAGGGTAAATTAAGAAAGGTAGAATTCACCATGCCTGGATTGTTGTTCACATGGGTACTTGAACTCCAACTGGACTTGACTCTGTCCTAACTCACAGTTTTTGTATGTAATCAAAGTTCAGTTGTCATCATCTTAAAATACACTGTCATGTGTATAAAATGCTCTCTGTAAGCCTCATGGTAACCACAAAATAAAAACCTACAGTAGATACATAAAAGATAAGGAGAAGGGAACAAAAGCTTCCCACTAGGGAAAATCATTACATTACAAAGGAAGATAGCAATAGAGAAAGAAAAGAACAAAGAGACTACACAACAGCCAGAAAACAGTTAATAACATAGCAGTGGAAGTCCTTCTAATCAATAATTCCTTTCAACATAAATGGATTAAATTCTCCAAAAGACAGAGTGGCTGGATGGATAGAAACACAATAACCAACTATACACTATCTACAAGCACCTAACTTCGACTTTAATGACACACACAGGCTCAAAGTGAAGGGATGGAGAAAGGTATTCCATGAAAACGGAATCAAAAGAGAGCAGGAGTAGCTGTATTTATATCAGACAAAATAGACTTTAAGTCCAAAAGGGACATAAGAGACAAATAAGGTAATTATAGAATGATAGAAGCCAACTACCAAGAAATATAACAATTATAAATAATATGCACCAACATTGGAACACCTAATTAAGCTAATCTAAAGGGAGAAATGAAAGAAGTACTATAATAGTAGTGTTTTTCAATACCCACTTTCAACAACGAATAGATCCTCCAGACAAAAAAATCAATAATGAAACAATGGACTTGATCTATACCTTAGATCAAATAAACCTAACAGATACTACATAATATTCTATTTAACAGCAGCAGAATACATGTTATTCCCAAGTGTACATTAAACGTTCTCCAGGTTAGATCATATGTTAGGTCACAAAACAAGTCTCAGCAAATCAAAAAAAGGCTAAAATCATACCAGGTATACTTTCATGCCATAGTGACATGAAACTAGCTCACTAATGGAAGAAAAAATTAGAAAATTCACACATATGTGGAAATTAATGCATTCATGAAAAACCAACGGGTCAAAGAAAAAATCAAAAGGAAAATTAAAAAGTGTATCTTGAAATAAATGAAGAAATACAAGACACAAATAAAAATGAGGTGCAGCTAAAACAGTTCCAAGAGAGAAGTGTATAGTCATAAATGCCTATATTAAGAAAAATGTATCTCAGATAAACAACCTACCTTTTAACCTCAAGGAACCGGGAAAAAAGAACAAACTATGGCCAGAGTTAGAAGAAGGAAGGAGATAACAAATTTCAGAGCAGGAATAAAGGAAATAGAGAATAAAAATATAGAGAGTGAGAAAAAAAATCAATGAAACTAAGAGTTGCTTTTTGAAAAAATAAACAAAATTGATGAACCCTTAATAGAGTTACCGAAACAGGAAAGAGAGAGAGAGCAAAAGAAGGAGAGAAGACTCAAATAAATAAAATTAGAAATGAAAGAGGAAACACTACAACTGATACCAAAGAAATACAAAGGATCATAAAACACTACTGTGAACAATTATATGCCAACAGTTTGTACAACCTAGAAAAACTAGGCAAGTTTCTAGAAACTACAGCCTGTCAAGACTGAATCACATACACACACAAAAATGGAAAATCTGAACAGAACTATAACAAGCGAGAAGAATACATTAGTAATACAAAATCTCCCAACAAAGAAAAGCTTAGGAACAGATGGCCTTGTGGATAAATTCTACTAAACACTTGAAGATTTAACACCAATTCTTCTCATACTTTTCAAAAAAAAAAATCGAAGAAAAAACACTCCCAAACTCATTCATGAAACTAGCATTACCCTGATATCAAAGCCAAATAGGACACTATAAGAAAATAAAAATACAGGCCAATATCCCTGATGAACATTAAAGCAAATATTCTCAACAAATTACTAGCAAACCAAATTCAACAAAATCTTAAAAAGATTATACACCATGATCAAGCAGGATTTATCCTTGGGATGCATAGATTGTTCCACACACATAAATCAATAAATGTGATATACCACATTATTAGAAAGAGAACAGTCATATTATCCTTTCAATAGATGCAGAAAAGCATTTGACAAATGCAATATTCTTTCATGATAAAACCTCTTAGCAATGTAGGTATGGAAGGAACATACATCAAAATAATGAAGGCTATATACAATAAATCTGCAACTAACATACTCAAGGGTGAGAAGTTCAAAACTTTCCCTCTAAGATCAAGAACACAACAGGTCCACCAGGGTGGCTCAGTTGGTTAAGTGTCTGACTTTGGCTCAGGTCATGATCTCATGGTTCGTGAGTTCAAGCCCTGCATCTGGCTCTGTGCTGACAGCTCAGAACCTGGAGCCTGCTTCAAATTCTGTGTGTGTGTCTCTCTCTGCCCCTCCCCCACTCACACTCTGTGTCTCTGATTCAAAAATAAACATTAAAAAAAAGAACAAAACAAATATGCCTGCTAACACCACTCCTATTTAATACAGTGCTGGAAGACATAGGCAGAGCAATTACATAAGGGGGAAAAATTATCCAAATTGAAAAGGAAGAAGTAAATGATCTCTGTTTGATGATGACATAACCTTATCTGTAGAAAATTTTAAAGACTCTATCAAAAAAAAAAAAAATGTTAGAGGGGCACCTGGGTGGCTCAGTTGGTTAAGCATCGACTCTTGATTTTGGGTCAGGTCATGATCTCCCAGTTCATGAGATTGAGCCCTGCTATCAGCACAGAGCCTGCTTTCCTCTTTGCCTCTCTCTCTGCCTTTCCCCAGCTTGTGCTGTGTCTCTATCTCTCAGATAAATGAAGAACTTAAAAAATATGAAAAATATTAAATAAATTCAGTAAATTTGCAGGATAAAAACTGATATACAAAAGTTGACTGCATTTCTATACCCTAACAACTAAATATCTGAGAAAGAAATAAAAAGATCAATCACATTTGCAATACCACCAAAAACAATAAAATACTTAGGAATAAATTTAACCAAGAAAGCGAAAGATGTATACACCACAAACTGTAGGATATTAAAGGCAATTAGACTATAGAATATTAAAGGAAATTAAAGATAACACAATCAAATGGAAGCCTATACCATGTTCGTGGATCAGAAAACTTAATATTGTTCACATGTCCGTACTACTCCAAATCATCTATAGGTTATGAAACCAAAAAAAGACAATGAATAGCCACAGCAATCTTGAGAAAGAAGAACAAAGCTGGAGCCATCACACTTCCTGATTTCAAACTACATTACAAAGCTACAGTAATCAAGATAATATAGTATTGGCATAAAAACGTAGAGACCAATGGAGCAGAACTGAGAACCCAGAAATAAACCCTCACATACGTGGTCAAGCAATATTTGACAAGGGGGCCAAGAATACTTAATGAGTAAAGGACAGTGTCTTCAATAAGTGGTGCTGGGAAAATTGGATGTCCACCTGCAAAGAATGATATTGACTCTATCTAACACCACTCACAAAAATTAACTCAAAATAGATTAAAGACTTAAACATTAACACATAAAACTGTAAAACCCTTAGAAGAAAACAGAGAGAAAAACCTCCCTGACCTTGCTCTTGGCAATGAGTTTTTATGACACCAAAAGCACAAGCAACAAAAGTGTAAGTCCACAAGTGAAACTGTATCAGACTTAAAAAAAACCTTCTACACAAATAAGCAATCAACAACCAAAAAGGCAAGCTAGGGAATGAGAGCAAAATTTTGCAAACCATCTATCTGAAAAGAGGCTAATATCCAAAATCTGTAAGGAAATCATACAACCCAATAGCAAAATACAAATAATGTGATAAAACTGGGGAGAGGACATGAATACATACTTTTCCAAAGAAATAGCCAAGAAATATATGAAAAGATGTTCAACATCACTAATTATCATGGAAATTCAAATCAAAACCCGATGAGACAGCATGCTGCACCTGCTGGAATGGCTATTAATAAGAAGACTAGAGGGGCGCCTGGGTGGCTCAGTCGGTTAAGCGGCCAACTTCAGCTCAGGTCACGATCTTGTGGTCCATGAGTTTGAGCCCCGCGTCGGGCTCTGGGCTGACAGCTTGGAGCCTGGAGCTGCTTCGGATGCCGTGTCTCCCTCTCTCTCTCTGCACCTCCCCTGCTCATCCTCTGTCTCTGTCTCTGTCTCTGTCTCTGTCTCTCTCTGTCTCAAAAATAACCATTAAAGGGATGCCTGGGTGGCTCAGGCGGTTAAGCCTCCGACTTCGACTCAGGTCACCATCTTGTGGTCCGTGAGTTCGAGTGCTGCATCAGGCTCTGGGCTGACGGCTCGGAGCCTGGAGGCTGCTTCTGATTCTGTGTCTCCCTCTCTCTCTGCTCCTCCCCCGTTCATGCTCTGTCTCTCTCTGTCTCAAAAATAAATACACGTTAAAAAAAATTAAAAACAAAAAAGAAGACTAGAGAGAACAAATGCTGGTGAGGATGTGATGAAAAGGGAACCCTGGTGTGCTGTCAACATGCCTGTAAATTGGTACACTCATTACAGAAAATAGCATGGAGATTCCTCAAAAACTTACAAATAGAACTATCCATGCGATCCAGTAATCCCACTTCTGGGTATTTACCTGAAGGAAATGAAATCCCTGTCTCAAAGAGGTATCTGCAGTCCCACGTTCACTGCAACAGTATTCACAGTAGCCAAAATATGTAAGCAACATGAAGGTCCATTGCCAGGTAAATGGAGAAAGAACATGTGGTGTGTGTGTGTGTGTGTGTAATGCAGTAACATTTTGCCATATAAAAGAAGGAACCATGCCGTTTGTGACAACAGATAAACCCTGAAGGCATTTCACTAAGTGAAATAAGTCAGACAAATACTGTATGAATGCATTTCTGTGTGGTATCTAAAAAATCTGAACTTAGAGAAACAGAATTGATGGTGGCTGTCAGGGGTTAGGGGGTGGGTATAATAAAGGAGATGTTGTTTAAAAGGTACAATCTTCCAGTGTAAGAGGAATAAGTCTGGATTTAATGTACAGCATAGGGACCATAGTTAACAGTACCATATTGTATGCTTAAAAATAGTTAACAGGATAGATCCTGAATGCTCCTTCTCACCATAGAATAACAAAATAGTAATTATGTGATTTGCAGGTGGTACTAACTAACCTTACTATCATTATCATTTCACAACTTATATGTGTATCAAATCATCACACTGTGCAGGTTAAACTTACATAATGTTACATATTAATCTCAATAAAGCCAGGAAATAAAATTATTTATTATTATCATTTTTTAGAGAGAAAAAGAGTGCATGAACAAGGGAGCGGGGTAGGGGAGAGAGAGAAAGGGAGAGAGAGAGACTGACAGAGAGACTCCCAAGTAGGCTCCATGTTCAACAATGACCCTGAGATCATGACCTGAGCCAAAATCAAGATCAGATGCTCAATGGACTGGCTACCCAGGTGCTCCTAAAATAAGTTAGAAGGAGGAATTCAGGGGTGTCATCTTCCAAGCAAAGAAGAATGAAGGAGAATGTAGGACCAAGAAGATTATATCACCTTCCTTAAGATAAATAAATGTTCTTGATATATTTAACATGTTTCTGTCACCAAGTTTATGAAATTATATGTTGCTGAGGTTTTTTTGTTGTATTTTTCTTTCCTTTTTAGTTTTCCCTATGGTTTGAACGTTCAATGAAAACAAGACTTTCAACATTTTCAGCTTCACAAAGCATCCTTCTTAGATGTGCTTATGGGAATGAGATAATTTCTCTAAAGTTATTTGGTTATTTAGTCACACACATTGGCAACTTACCAACAAGTAATTTGTATGTTGCTAAGTGAAACAGAGCCCATGTGGTTCTCATATTTTGGTCTTTCGATATTTGAAACGAATTATATAATGACAGAGATAACCTAATCATGTGGACTGTCTTTAAAATATCAGTGAAAATTACTGTACAATGCATATTTCTAAAATGATCTTTGATGTCTTTCCTATCCTTTTTTGAATGGAGCCCAGGGAGAAGATGATTTGATTCCTGAAAGGGGGTGGCAATGAGGCTTTTTCAAGTGCGTGGCTACTCAGAAAACCCAGGAAGAAACAGATGGAAAGAAGAGAGGCAAGACCAGAGCAGACATGTCTGTTATCAGGGATACAGAAGGAACTCCTGAAAACAAAAGATGAGGGTACAAGACCTTAAGCTGGGTTAACAGTGGACTGGAGTGATAAGCAAGAAAAGAAAAGCAAGAATCTAGTGAGAATGCCCAATATGCCCAATGATCCACTTCCAAGGGTGATGTATGCATAATGCTCAGATCCCTCCTTTTATTTTTTTATTTTTTTAACGTTTATTTATTTTTGAGACAGAGAGAGACAGAGCATGAATGGGGGAGGGTCAGAGAGAGGAGCAGACACAGAATCTGAAACAGGCTCCAGGCTCTGAGCGGTCAGCACAGAGCCCGATGCAGGGCTCGAACCCAGAGACTGCGAGATCATGACCTGAGCCGAAGTCGGACGCTTAACCCACTGAGCCACCCAGGTGCCCCTCAGATTCCCTCCTTTTAAACCAACTTTAAAAACCAATTTCCTTAAATGTATATAGATGTGATAATGTTTTATTTATTCCACATGAGGATTGGATTAAATTAGGTTTCATGTACCTTATAAAAGGTACTCCTGTGTTAGTTTCTTTCCTCTTTTTCTAACAAGATGAATTTCTCAGTATTGGTTTTACCAAATTGGATTTTCCGAACTTAGCAAAACTGAGGGACTTCTAGTTAAGATTTCACTTATTTTTTCATTTCATACAATCATCAGAGCAATTTCCAAGAAACAGACTGACTTAATGATATTATAATAGTGAGTAAAGTATCAAGATATTAGGCCCAGAGAGAAGGCTCATTAAATTAAACAAATGAACTTGTGACTGTATCAGGGTTTTTTTTAAGTTTATTTTATTTTATTTATTTATTTTTTTGAGAGAGAGAGAGAGAGAGAGAGAGAGAGAGAGAGTGCAAGCAGGGCAGGGGCAGAGAGAGAGAGGAAGACACAGAACCTGAAGCAGGCTCCCAGCTCTGAGCTGTGAGCACAGAGCCCGATGCAGGGCTCAAACTCATGAACCATGAGATCATGACCTGAGCCAAAGTCAGACGCTTCAATGATGGAACCACCCAGGTGCCCGGACTATATTACGTTTTTAAGTGACTTAACTAGTACACAGAAATTGGGTTCATTGGTAAAGATAGCATTTCTTTGCTTTATAACTTTGTGTTTTATGCATAAATCTGTCAAATCAACAAATGTCCTTAAAAAGAGAACACATATTTTAGGAGAGATTAATGCCTGGAGTCAAACAACCATATCTTTCAAAAGCATGCAAACTAAAAATAGACACATCTGTTGCCTGTTTATTACATGTTGGTGTCTTTTTTATTTTTAATTTTTTTTTAACGTTTATTTCTTTTGAGACAGAGAGAGAGAGACAGAGCATGAACGGGGGAGGGGCAGAGAGAGAGAGGGAGACACAGAATCGGAAACAGGCTCCAGGCTCTGAGCCATCAGCCCAGAGCCCGACGCGGGGCTCGAACTCAGGAGCTGTGAGATCGTGACCTGAGCTGAAGTCGGAGGCTTAACCGACTGAGCCACCCAGGCGCCCCTGTTGGTGTCTTTTTGACTGTAAGTGTTGATATTCAATCCTCACAGCTCCGAGGTCATGATGACTATTGTCTTCATGTCATGAAAGAGAAAACTAAATCAGGCACAGAGGGGCTAAGCCACTTGCCCTATCAGCATTCAAGTGTCAGGACCAGTTATAGTTCTGACTCCTGGATCCTGAGAGTGTTGGGTGTCCTATGCTCCCGGATGTGGGGTGAGCCTTGGCTGCAGTCTTTCCATCCAGTGCCAATACCCGAAGCAGATTTCAGTACCACAAGGCATGGTTCCAAGATGGCTCTGAAAAGCTAGTGAGCAAGACAGCATTTGCCGAAGATTGAGAAGGCAAGGTAGAAGAGAGACTTTTATTTTTTTTTAATTTTTTTATTTAAAAAAATTTTTTTTAACGTTTATTTATTTTTGAGACAGAGAGAGACAGAGCACGAATGGGGGAGGGTCAGAGAGAGAGGGAGACACAGAATCTGAAGCAGGCTCCAGGCTCTGAGCTGTCAGCACAGAGCCTGACGCGGGTCTCGAACTCATGGACCGCGAAATCATGACCTGAGCCGAAGTCGGCCGCTTAACCGACTGAGCCACCCAGGCGCCCCAAAAGGCTTTTAAAAGATACCTCAAATTCCTCCATGGTTGTGTTTCTTCTCCCAAGACTCCGGCAACATTACTGCGTAAGTGGATGCAGGCATGGAGCCTAGTGACCCTCCTTTTCCCCTTGAAGCTCCCGCTTCACCGCGCCAACCTGTGTAGCCCCGGATGTAAACCTTGTCCTCTCTGTCCCAATTTACTCTTTTCTACGATAGCGGATTTCATTCTATTCCAGATCCTCCAAACTTTCATACCCATGCTTAGACCTTAGAATGGGCCCCTAGTTACTGCAGCCCACCGTTGTTTGAAATAGTAGTAAAAAAAATAAAGGAACGAAAGGAGGGAGAGAAGGAGAGAGAGGGGAGGAGTGAAGGAAGGAAGGAAGGAAGGAAGGAAGGAAGGAAGGAAGGAAGGAAAGGTGGGAGGGAGGAAGAAAAAAATGAAGGAAAGAGAGAGGGATGGAAGGAAGAATTTGGGGTTATGATATGCTAGGTAATATTTATGCCAGTGTGTCAAGCGCCTCCATTATTTAGTATAAATTCAGGAGCTGGAATTGGGGTAGTGGAGAGGAACACAGATTGTATTTTCTATATGATCTCAACGTGAGGCATTAGAAAGCCAGAAATTGCCTCCTTCATAAACCTGGTTAAATCGGAATTGAAGGTAGCAGTTAAACTCGCAAACCAGCAGGAAGCAGTGGGCTCATGGCGTTCTCCCTTAATTGAGTTGGCCAAGAAGCAACCTCATAACACAGAGCAGGGTCAGACATAATCACAAAAAAGTGGCAGACATAATCACAAAAAAGTGGAGTTATTTTATAGCAATTTCATCAGGGAAGGAAATCCTAGCATCCTGATTTCTGAGAGAGACATACACTGGTTCTAATTCTTAAATGATTTTTGGAGCAATCAGTAAGGCAACAACGGCATGGGATTTCAAATTTCTCAACAGTCATCATATTTGGAAATTCATTTTGTGGTGACTGGCCACTGTGTTGAATTTACTTAGGCTCCACAGCAAAGATGAAAGGATTCTAGGTCACGGAGACCATGGCAATGACTTCATCAGGGAATGTTCAGGTATCTTCCCATATGTGGTTTAATCCAGTCTCAGGAAAGGCAAATACATATAATATATATAATTCATAATATATGAAACCAAGTCTTCAGGTATAGCTTAAAGCCAAGGCACTTAGGGTAACTAGGTGGGATATCAAAAAGGGAGCAAAACAAAGGCTCATGTCTATACACTAAAGTGTTATCAGGAAAGGGGGATTTGGGCCTGTTCAATCTCCTTATCTCCTACATCAAGCAGGTGCTTTCAGCAGGCAGAGACCACACAGCAATTTATATGGAAAATATTTAATATATAAGGAGTTATTTTTCAGAGGAAATTATTTAGCAAATGGGAATAAAAGAGAATAGTAATGAATAATCTATAGTAAGGGCGAGTACCTATAATGGACTGAATTGTGTCCCTCTCCCCACTCCAAATTTATATGTTGAAACCTCAACCCCCCATGTGACTGTGTTTGGAGATATGGCCTTTATGGAGTTGATTATGGCTAAGTAAGCTCATAAGGGTGGGACCTTAATGCCATATAACTAATGTCCTTAAAAGAAGAAGACAGGGTCATGTAGGTGGCTCAGTTGGTTGAGCGTCCAACTTATGATTTTGGCTCAGGTCATGGTTGTGAGTTTGAGCCCCTAAGCTGATAGCTAGGAGCCTGCTTGGGATTCTCTGTCTCCCTTTCTCTCTGCCTTTCTCATTCTCTCTCTCTCTCTCAAAAATAAATAAATATTTAAAAAAAAGAAGAAGAAGAAAAGGAAGAGAAACCAGGGATGCTCTCGCACAGAGGAAAGGCCATTGTGAAGACACAGTGAGAAGGCGGCCATTCACAAGTCAGGGAGAGAGCCCGTACCAGAAACCAGATGTGCAGGGACCTACCTCCTAGACTTTCAGCCTCCAGAGTTGTGCAAAAATAAACATCTGTTGTTTAAACCACGCAGTCTGCGGTATTTCATTATTGCAGCCCAAGTAAATCAATACAGGGAAGAACAAACATAGAAAGGGATGTCTGGGATTCAGACATTGTTGAGATCGTGTGTGCAGCCCACTGACTGGCCACAGAGTTTGCTGGCTTGCTGCAGACCAGAGCTCACCCATATTTGGTGACTAAGGCTGGTGGTCTGGGAACAGCCTGCCAGAATGCCAGTGACATTCACCAGGGAGTTGCCTATGGGGCTGGAGGGGAGGATGTGTGTTGAACTTTCTGGGAAACTGGGCAGGCCATTTCCATAACTAACTACAAAGTCATCACCCAGAAGCCACTGGAAGCCAGCTGGATTTGTCCATGGATCTCATGAAACCGCGAGTGGTGCTTCTGAAACATTAAGACAAAGCTCTCCTGGACACAAGTGCACCAGCTCAATTCCCTGAGAACCTGGACATGGGTGCACCAGCTCAATGCCCCGAGAACCTGGACACGGGTGCACAGCTCAATGCCCTGAGAACCTGGACACGGGTGCACCAGCTCAATGCCCCAAGAACCTGGACATGGGTGCACCAGCTCAGTGACATGAGAACCTGGACACAGGTGCACCAGATCAGTGCCCTGAGAACCTGGACACAAGTGCACCAGCTCAATGCCCCGAGAACCTGGACACGGGTGCACCAGCTCAATGCCCCGAGAACCTGGACATGGGTGCACCAGCTCAGTGACATGAGAACAAGGGGGAAGGGAAGCATGAGGAAACCAGAAGATTCTCCTTTCGCCTCTAATCTCCTTCCAGAACCTTCTACTGACACTGTGACATTCGTCACAGGAGAAATATTCCAGTATCACCAGGACAAGGAAGGGTGCAGAGAGAGCTGAGAGGCAATAATTCATAACTGGTATACATCCTATCAGCCATAGGGTTTTCTTACTTGCGTTCAAGTAATACATTCTAAATCTGAACAGACTAAAAATAGATGAAATAGCATCTTTCCCCTTAATCCATTGCCCTATCTCAGTGGGTATATCAGAATATAAGCTCTTCAGCGCCTACAATTAAGTGGATTGTCTTCATCTTTGCCCATATATGTGTCACTCACTGCCACATCGGAGGCTCCACTCCAAGATAATCCCACATATTTATTCTGTTTCTCAAACATCTTGAAAATATTCTCAGCCTTGATCTGCCTTCTGTCTGTCTCAGTGGACATTTAGTTCGGCCAGAACATATATCAGGGGCCTCAGAATCACTTATTTCTCTTCTTTGAAGAGATCAACACTTAAAACCATGTTTTCTTTCCAAATATGATAAATGTGCCAGAAATGAAATAGTCATAATACTTATTCATAAAAGAGGAGACTTGGCGCCCTTCTCCATGAATATATCTTCTTTGTTTTCTACCACTCATGAGGTGTAAACATAATTAATGATACAGATGTTGCTAACACTACTTGTATACTTTTCCTACTCATATTTGTCTACTCATTCGCTCCATATTTTTATGGTTAATTCAGTCTTTGGTGGTCAAAGATACAGCCACAGTAGATGGATGGGATACAATAAATCTTCTGAAGTGTAAATTCCCTCCTATTAGCTAATGGCTTACAGAAAAAGAATTAAGAGATTAAGTTGGGAAAGGTATTTTTCAAGGATGTCTGGAAATTCTGTCAGATGTTTTATGGTTTGGGTTTTATGGTTACGGATTTGATACATTTTACAGTACAACTATCTAATTGTTTTTGTATACATAGATTCCCCAAATGCCTGCACTTTGCAATAAAGACTCAGCAGGAAACAATACCTGTTGTTTAATTTCCCTTAAAATATTTAGAAAACACTTTGGCTCTGACTCTCATCTACTCATAAAACAGATGTGCATATATACATCCTTTTATCTCTTTGAATTGGGTTCTTCAGGGATCTTGTTAAAGCTGCATGAGGCCAAGTGAGGCTCAAAGGGGTAAAAAGAAGCCTTATTTGAAGCTTGCTACTATCCATAAATGGCCAGAAAACAGAAGATTTTGAAGCTGTGCTAACAATGGGTTTATAGGTCAGGATGCTACTGCTGAGAAAGGAACATTTTTCAGGTTGCCTCTGATGAGACCAGCATAATTTTCAAACCATTTCTACTGCAAAAGCACCTGACCTAATAAAGAACCACAGTTTATAGGAAATACTTAGTCTCCTTTCTGAGTGGGTCAGCATTTTTGTTGATGTAAAAATGTACTAACCCTACAAGTTGCTCCCAGAAGACCCATCACTTCCAGGTAGGGGAAGAGATTTGGAAGGTGCAGACAGTGTCCAAGGGACTGCAATAATTGAACAATGACATGTCCTTCAGCTGTCTCAAATAAGGTAGGAGACATGAACACTGGGTACGTACAAATTAATCCCCTACGTTTGGATTTTCCATTAACATTATGCCTCTGAGCTGTGCTCCATCGTGTGTTTTCAACCCATTTTTCATTAGCAGCCATAAAAATAATTGCCTCAAAACATCAAATATAAGTGATGCCTTGGCCTGTCAAAACAACAGTAGAAAATAGAGCTATGGCTGTTAAATCTTTTTTAAAGCATTTGGATAAAAGGTTGTTTCCTACCCGTGTGTGTGTGCGTGTGTGTGTGTGTGTGTGTGCGTGCGTGCGTGTGCGTGTGCGTGTGTGTGTGCGTGCGCACGTGCACGCATGTGTTAAATATAAATGAATTGTGATTCACTTCAATGCCAGACCACATTTGCCCTATGCCAGCTACCCAGACAAGTGCTTCTGTATCAACTTGGATTCAGAGTTTCTGAGTATGGCTAGATTAGCAATAGAAAAACTGTCATGTCAATTATTCTAGTGTGAATGATACCTTTCTGAAATCCAGGTGTTTGCAGGTAGTTAACTAAGTTCTGTCAGTTGGTTTACTTTTTCCAGATACATACTGCATATTCACGAAGTTAGCAAAAATGTTTCTCTTGCAGATGGAAAATGTTTACCCATATATCTGTGCCTTCAAATTACACACATTTGAAACTTTGGAAAAATCTCTTTGAAATCATGAATTTTGTGGTTTGAATGCCCAAGATGTTGACCATCCTGAATGATGCTGGTTCTATAACGTAGGATGTTTATTTTCGTGTCAATTTGGAGTTTATAGAGCTTGTCTTATTTACTGGATGTCACATACACTTGATATTCAGTCTAAACATGAAACTTAAAGTGTAAACACACTGAGGGGTAGTAGGTAATAGATCATTCTAAATCTAGAAATATCATACAGAAAGAAAACAAACATTAACAAACTTTCCCAAATGATAGGTCTAAAGCAAAAATAATGACTTATAAACCTGTGACCACTTGAAGTAGGCAATTCAGAAATAGAAGAGACTTACATGGAAATACAATGTATTACACATAAATGGTTTCTTGTATCAACATCTATATTGTATCCCTACAAATTTTTCAGCATCATTGGAAGGAAGATAAAACAATTTTTAGCTAACTCTTCCAAAATAGGAGATTAAAGATCTACCTTTTATTTAAAGATGTATCCTTTACTTAGGAAGAACCAGGCTATATTTTTAGTATTCAGAGTTACCTAAAATACCGTTTATATCCCTAGGAAGCCAAGACTAGCTTTGTATTTGTTTCACCATGGGTTTTCTTCTATCTTGTTCAGCAACCACTGTGGTGCTGAGCATAAGTACATAATAAAACCTGTCAAATGTAACTGAAAAGTAAGACTAACAAGTAGAAATACAATGCAAAAATAAGTGCCCCTCACCATAGCTCCTGACAGAGAACCTGAGGAATCAGTTGTTCTTGTTGAATGGTTGTTAAATCATTAAAACAAGGTAGACAAGGTCATCCTAACATAAATGTGGACTATTGGCAAGAGACACAGTTGCTCTGCCCATGTGAAGTTTCTTCAGCCCAAATGTACTTAGTCCATTTATTACTGGCAATTCTTTGGACAACTCAGACTCACAAAGTGTTGGATAGGTCTATAGCCATCATTTAAATTTGGGATGAAGTGGTTAGCTTAGTATCACAGTATTTGTGAATGTCCATTTGGTTCCCCAACTAAAATCAAACTTTAGCAATAATATTAATAATGGGCATTAGCAGCTAATATCAAAACCTCTCCCCTTGCAAAAGCGAGAACTTTAGTAACATTTTTTTAACCACCCCTTTACTGTTCCACACTGCTTCTCAGTTGAACTGAATTAAAATGCCAGTGATAGAAATACTGTCATCTGTTTAGGTGCAAATAAAAACAGTGAGAAAAGGCTATGTATCTTTGCAAAGATTACTTTATCTGTAAGGAGTGGAGCCAATTCAAGTAAGAAGAAATGATATGGCAAAGCATAAATACTTTCAGAAATTAATGATGGGAGGGACTGGACCAGGCATAATTCAAATTCCACCTGTGTCATGAAGAGTGCATTCATGACTCCAGGTGTAAACGATTTCTGTCTCTTTCTGGGCTTCTGACATTTTCAGTACATCTCATGTTATAGCTGTTTGTGGAGGTCTGCTTTCTCCTATGAGACTTTGTTTTCCGATATTAAGTCTTATCTATTCAGTCATTCAGCTCATGACTACTTTATTAGGTGCCAGGGGAGACAATCAAGTTCATGAGGTCTTGCCCATACTGACTATATAAATCATTACAAATGATTATCAGGAGAGTATCCTTTTTGTTATTCTCTCCTCAAAATATAGCATAAAGAGATGTTCAATAAACACATTATGGATGATGAAAACAATAATAGGATATGTCTGCTTTCATACAAATATTATTATTCCAGACTGGAATTATTCCAAACTGGAATTCACATCATTGACTCTCTGGCTCTTAGGCTCTTGAACTACACCACTGCTTTCTGAGGTCTCTAGTTCACAGATGGTGAACCACGGGGCTTTTCAGTCCCTGTAACTGTGTGAGCCAATACTTTATATCGAATCTTTTTCACATATGTGTATACACACACACACATGATCTATATACATATATATATGATCTAAAGGATGTGTGTGCATGCATGTGTGTGTGTGTGTGTGTGTGTGTGTGTGTACCCTATTGGTTATGGTTCTTTGGAGAGTCCTAACTAATACAATCTACATTTTACAGGTGAGGAAACCTTTAGATATTAATTAAATGAAGCATCAGGAAGGAACCCAGGCACCCTGACCCTTACCTCTTTTTCCATAAGCACATACTGTGGAGCACACACTCCACCTGGCGGCCTTGGCAAACCTCAGAGGTAACTGTGCTCCCTGCCTGTGTGTGACTTTCTTTGTTTCATTTTCAATGTTGCTTTTCACAAAACTCTGCAGTTGTAAAAAACCTACTGGAACACGTTAAACTGTCAGTTACATGTTAAATACATACCATCTGCTGTGATTGTTTAAGCATAAAACACATTTATATCTGTTCCTCCTTTAGGGAATTTAATGCCTTATTCCAGATGGGAATTGATCTAAAATTCAATCCAGAAAGGAAATTAAAAAAAAAAAAAAGTAATATTAAAAATGTTCCTGGGGCGCCTTGGTGGCTCAATCAGTTAAGCATCCAACTCTTGCTTCAGCTCGGGTCATGATCTCATGGTTCTTGAGACTGAGTCTTGCCTGGGGCTCTGGGGTGACAGTATGGAGCCTGCTTAGGATTCTCTCTCCCTCCCTCTCTCTCTCTCTCAAAATAAATAAATTAACTTTAAAAAAGTTCCCCAGATTACTGTACCAAGTTACAGTTAGCATTGCTATTTCCTTAAGGCTATTGTGTCACATAGGAAAAAAAAATATATGTATATGTGTGTGTATATATATATGTATATATATATATATATACGCACACACACACCATATATGTGTATATAAATATAAACATATTATATATATATATATATATATATATATATATATATATATATATATATAACATATTTTATATATATATATGAATGATATGGCTTGGGCTTCCTCACTGCACGGTGACCCCAGAGATGTTAATCTTTTTTGCGTTGTGGATTTGGGCTCTTAGTGGAGTGCTCTCTCCATTGAACACGGCAGAAGCTTCAAGGTCTTTTGTGACCTAGACTCAAAAGCCACGTAGATCGTTTCTGTGAGACTCCATTGATCCCTTCTGCCATATTCTATTTGTCAAAGCAGTTCCAGGCTGTCTAGATTCAAAGGAGAGAAAAGTGGCCTCACATCTTAATGGTGGAAGTGTCAAGATCACATAGTCATGTTCTCACTGGTTCCATAAAACCTGTAAAACCTTTGGTCACAAATTATTTCATTTCTCCATTGTGCAAAATATGCTTACGCCCCTCATAAGACACTTGAAGTTCTCACCCTATTATGGCATCAAACTCAGGGTCAAGGTCTAAGATAGCCACATCTGTATCAGGTCCGAGTGTGGTTGATACCTCAGGTTCAATTGCTTTGGTATGGTTTCTCTTGACTTGAAGGCTTGTTAAGCACACACACACACACACACACACACACACACACACAACACAAAAAACTAAGATATCTGCTTCCCTCATACCCAACACACAATGGTGGGATAGGTACAGTATAACAGCAATAGCTACTTCAATTCAAAAGGGAAGAAAACAGGAGAAATACATGGCCATCACTGCTCTGTAGCAATGTTAAATCCAGCATGGTACTATTAGTATCTTCTTGGTTAGGGCCCCACATGGCTCCCAGGGAATGGCCCCATGTCCATGAACTCTGCCCTATAACCACCTGCTTCACCAAGACATGCTTTTCTTGTCATAAGAAAGAACCTGTATTTGCAGGTACATAGTGGTTTTTTTTTTTCAGCCTTTTCACACACACACACACACACACACACACACACACACACACACACACACAAAATAGAAGTCTAAATGTTCATTTTAGTTTGGGATTCTTACTGCCCTCTTTTAGCCCAACGTGGTACAACTTCTAAAGCTATGTAAGATTCTTGTATAACACTTTCTAATCTACCCCATTAGGCAAAAGCCACATCCACAAATCTCCTCTGCATATGCCTTGTCTACCTTGATATTTGGGATGCTTTTATAGGATAACACTCTTAAGATTTTTTTCTTGTTTATTTGTTTTTGAGAGAGAGAGAGCACAAGCAGGGGAGGGGCAGAAAGAGAGGGAGAGACACAGAATCTGAAGCAGGCCACAGGCTCCAAGCTGTCAGTACAGAGCAGGACACAGCGCCTGAACCCACAGACTACAAGATCATGGCCTGAGTTGAAGTCAGATGCTTAACCAATTGGGCTACCCAAGCACCCCCATTCTTAAGATATTTAGAATCCTTATTAGCAGAGAGGGCCTGCCAGGCACAACCTTAAGACTCTTTAAAATGTCTCTGTCTAGCTCAAAGTATCTACCTGGCACTGCCTTAGATTTTGTAGGGTCTGAATAAGAGCTTTCAGAGTCACATTTATGGCTACATTTTTTTTTTTTCAACATTTATTTATTTTTGCGACAGAGAGAGACAGAGCATGAACGGGGGAGGGGCAGAGAGAGAGGGAGACACAGAATCGGAAACAGGCTCCAGGCTCTGAGCCATCAGCCCAGAGCCTGACGCGGGGCTCGAACTCCCGGACCGCGAAATCGTGACCTGGCTGAAGTCGGACGCTTAACCGACTGCGCCACCCAGGCGCCCCTATGGCTACATTTTAATTTTTGTCCTAAAACCTTTTCTTCTTTATTTTATTTTATTTTATTTTTTTAAATTTTTTTAAACGTTTATTTATTTTTGAGACAGAGAGAGACAGAGCATGAATGGGGGAGGGTCAGAGAGAGAGGGAGACACAGGATCTGAAACAGGCTCCAGGCTCTGAGCAGTCAGCACAGAGCCCGACGCAGGGCTTGAACTCACAGACCGTGAGATCATGACCTGAGCCAAAGTCGGACGCTTAACCGACAGAGCCACCCAGGCACCCCTTCGTTTCTTTTTTTAAAGGTTTACTTTTTATTTTTATTTTTGAGAGAGAGAAAGACAAAGCATGAGCAGGGGAGGGGCAGAGTGAGAGGGAGACACAGAATCTGAAGCAGGATCCAGGCTCTGAGCTGGCAGCACAGAGCTTGATGCAGGGCTCGAACTCACAAACCATGAGATCAAGAGCTGAGCCGAAGTTGGACACTCAACTGACTGAGCCACCCAGGCACCCCAACCTTTTCTTCTTTTAAGTCCAGCTTTCAGGTTGGAAAGATGGTCACGGACCATCCATGTATCTTCCAAATTCTATTAGAAAGCAAACAGTTTGTTCTTTAGTTCTTATCTCCCCATTCGTTTTTTTTTTATCATAGACAGTGAACAGAAGCCAGATGGTCCTTTCAGTGTTCGGCCTGGAAGTCCTTTTAGCTACATTACCAAGTTCATGAGCTACATTCCCAAGTTTCTGCATTATCACATTTGGGGCTGTAACATCTTGCTAAAGATCACAGAGAAAGTATGTTTGTCCTGAAACTATAATGAAAATTGCTCTGGAACTATAACCGCAGTGTCGAAGCTCACCAAATGAACTTCTGACATTTTTTTTTTTCATTACTATATAATCACGTATGGATGCCAGGCATCTGTAAAGATCAAATCTAGATAATAGAGACTGAAAACACTAAATGTTTCAAGGAATTAAAGATGGCTTTTAAATTCCGTTTGAACTCAGAATCATAAAATAAGTTAATCCTTTAGTTGGTCATCTGGTTAAGAAAGGATGCCCCAGGGTGACAGTGGTGACAGTGTGACTTTACTGTGACTTATATGTACCACTGCATAAAGAGTTTGGATCCTATCGTTGAACAGAGCACTCTTCTGTGCCTTCCAGTTTAGTTTCCAAATGTAATTTGTTGGATTTAACCAGTTTTTCAAGTCATGCTAGAATCTTATAAAAATAGTGCCCCCCCATTTCTTCTATATTTTATCCAATATAAATATCTTTACAATATTCTTCTAATCAGTCTCACACCACTTCTCTTGGGTTGCTGGCTTCATTATAATTCTGTTTTTGAACAAAAAGTATTTGACTTCTATTCCTCCTAGCTGCCCTTTGCATAGACCCCAATTTAAAACTTTTAGTCTTTTATGTTCATCACTTAAGATGCAATATCAATAAGAAACTCAGTCTAAAAGTGCAAAACACTTTTGCTTCCTCTTATTATTGGGACATGTGCTTTTGGTCAGTCTCCAGGACTGATTTTCCTAACCATGAGAAACTGTACCTTTAAATACTCTTTTGAAGAGATTCAACCATACAGATGACAAATTTCTTGCTCTCCAAACCTAAGTGCAAATCCACTTTACGGGAAAGATGAGGGAGAAATGAGAATCCGAGGCAAGTGTAACATAAATGAGAAAGCAACTATGGTCACCCATAGTCCCGAGTTTAGTAGATGATCACACAGCAGCATGAATGAAAAGTCATTTTTAGGACACTCTTCTTTGCCTATAAAAATGGTGCTGGCCTGGGACAAAATGAGTATTTCGTGGGAAGGTCAGTCTTTGAAAAGAACAGATCCTTGTTATCAGCCTGTTGAGTTGCTTCCCCACCTCCATTTTCGAGCCCTGCAGTTCCACGATATTTGATGCTAGTGTGATCCTTGTTACGTAGTTTATTAAAAAAAAAAAAATTTTTTTTTCAACGTTTATTTATTTTTGGGACAGAGAGAGACAGAGCATGAACGGGGAAGGGGCAGAGAGAGAGGGAGACACAGAATCGGAAACAGGCTCCAGGCTCCGAGCCATCAGCCCAGAGCCGGACGCGGGGCTCGAACTCACGGACCGCGAGATCGTGACCTGGCTGAAGTCGGACGCTTAACCGACTGCGCCACCCACGCGCCCCGTTGTTACGTAGTTTATATGAAGCCATTCCTCTGGTCAAACTATGTTGATAACTCCCCGACTGTCCTCAAGAAGACATCCAAACTGCTTATTAGGACTTTGGGGAGGTGCATAATCTACTCCCCAGCCCTTGTGCTGCCACATGCCTCCTCACTCCTGCCTTTACTCTTCCTTCTACTCTCCACAACCCCTCACCCTGCCCCACTAATGAGAAACGGGCTGGCATTCAGTTCAAACACTTCTGTATCTTCTTCTTTGGGGATCTGGCATATGCCGTTCTCTCTGCCTGGAAGCCTTTCCCTTGGCCTTTCCTATCTCCACTCATGAACTTTGACTTTGTTAACCTCAATTCATAATAGACCACATTTTTTCCCCCCGAGGAAGTCTGGATGAGGTGCTTCTTCCATATATCAACTTTGTGACCATACTTCCATCCTATCACATTATACCTACTGTTATTGTCATTTAATATAGCCACACAAATTACATTGTTCAGCTTCACGAGGACTAAGATCTTTACTGTCTATTAACCACTCTCTCATACCAGAACAGAAAAATGTTCTCAATACATATTTTCAGAATGAATGGATGGAAAAATGAAAAAAAAATATGTATCAAGGAAAGAAAAAAAAGTATTTGGACAGCATATACTACTGGTAAGAATTATAATTACAAACAAGGGTGAAGTTTAAAAATTTTTAAATCCTTATTGACAACCTATTTCCTAACATTATCTTCCTTTTTAAGAACTATGACATTCACATCATTTGTAGTTTAAAGCCAAATGGTATACAATGCATTTTTGTCAAATGTTATATAAATGTTGTCTACCTTACTGAATATATTTCAAGGGCTGAAACTACAACTCGGTGATTTTGCAGTTGCCAAAGATATCACCTGATACACTTACAAAGCCACACAGAGTAAGCACTCAATACTTGTTTTGACACCTAAAAATAATTTATATTTGTTATATGAGGATCTAGAGACTTTGCTATTTGTTTGTATACACAGAATACAGGCCTTTGTGGTTCCACTGATGTTTATGTTTGATGATCTCTTAGAGTTATAAAGTACATGTTACATTCTCTGAGGAGTCATAAAAAGAAATACACACCATCAGACGATGGATGTAGAACGTGTTACCTCAAGACTTCTATTAGGTCACGAGAGCTACAGCAGTTGTTTATCGTAGTTGTGATGGCAGGAACTGTAGTTTACCTATGTACCCCTGGTAGCTGGCATAGTGCCTGGCACTGAGCATATGCCCAATGCCCCCTATCCTAAATGCTGAAAAACTGGAAGCATTCCCTAAGGGTAAGGATATTTTAATAAAATGGGTATTTTTTACGACAATAACACAACCACAAAAATGTATGATATAGTCTTAAGTTGCACTAAAAGTCCAGTCTAATAACCTCCTGCTTGGTGTTCATGATTCTACCCTTATTGTTTCACTCACATCCAAACTCCCATTATCTGTTCTTGGAGTGGTCAGGGAACCTTTGGAAAAGATGTATTAGATCCTAGTCCTCTGCTGTGAAAAACTTTCCAGAAAATTCTGTCACACTCCCTGGTGGCTGCATAATTCATGATGCACTCCTGTCCACCACTCTGAACTCAATTCATCTACATACTTCAATCTCTCTCTTTTTTTCCACATGACATAATATTGACTAAAATACAATTATATTTTGATCTGCATCTATTGTGTGTTTCCCTCACTGCTACATATACTCCGTGACAAGACAAAACAAAACAAAACAAAACAGCAAATAAAAAACCCCACCTTGTCTGTCTTGGTTACTTCTGTGTCCTTAGTGCCCAGAAGTGACTAGCCCATAGTAGGCACTCAGGAAATGTGTATTAAATCAGTGAGTTAATAATTTAGAACATACAACTGAAATACAGACATTTCAAGTGAAAATATACATGCTCATGCTCAATGCAAATTAGGAAATTAGTGAATGATTTCCGGGGGAGACAGTGTAATAGAAGGATCCTGGGCTCACCTCATTTCACGGATCCACCTAGATAATACCCACATCGGTGATAATGACCCAGAAAATGACCCAAAGGTCATAAAACACTCTCCACAGCTAAATGTAGAAAAGAGACCACATCAAAGAGGGTAAGAAGGGCACAAAAACTGACCCATGAAATTGTCCATGAGAGGGTGGGGGGGCACCACAAGCACGGAAGAGGGGAGTAGCAGCCCACACACACCAGGCACCCAGAAATGGGGGATCCACACTGGGAAGACGGATCCCCATAATGTTTGGCTTTGAAAACCAGAGGGGGTTAACTTCATGAGTTCTTCAGGGGTGTTCAAAACCTGGATCTTTAAAAATCAGTGGCTTGGCTGTCAGAGAGCCAGAGGGTGATAGGAAATTGAGCCCCACCCTTAAAAAAAAAAAAAAAAAAAAGTATAATAAACAGCCCCAATGAGACACAGCGCAGAAGCAGCAGTTTGAAAAATGCCTGGGATATTCAGGAAGGAGATTTCTTTACTAATCTCAGAGAGTGTTCTGGAGGGGGAGAGACCTTTAAGAGATTTCTCCAGAAGCAAAAGATCTAGAAGGCACCATTTTCCTCGCCTGCCCCCTTAACCTAGACACACAGACACCTGTGGGAAACAGCACAGCCTGGACAATTTTGCTAACAGCACGACCCACCCCCATGCTTTTGTGCATACCTGACAGGTCCACAGCAGCTATAGATCCCTTCCCACAGCAGACCAGTGCAAACATTGCTAGTACCACATGCCACACCCTCACACACAGAAACAAGAAATCTGCCTGACAGAAAATTAAAGTAATAGTCATAAAGATACTCACTGAATTTGCGACAAGAATGGAGGACCTCATTGAGACCCTCAACAAAGAGACAGAAAACAAAGAACCAACCAGAAATGAAGCACTGATTAACTGGAGTTAAAAAATACACTAGAGGGAATAAATAGTAGACTAAAGGAATAAGAAGAATGGATCGGTGACCTGGAGAACAGAGGAATGGAAAGCAATCAAGCTCAACAGGAGGGAGAAAAATAATTAAAAAAATGAAAGTAGATTTGGGGAACTCAGTGGCACCATATAGGGCTCCCAGAAGGAGAAGAGAGAGAAAATGGAGCAGAATATTTATTCGAAGAAATAATAGCTAAAAACTTCCCTAATCTGGGGAAGGAAACAAAAAATCTAGATCTAGGAGGCACAGAGATGCCCAATAAAATGAACCCAAAGAGGTCCACACAAAGACACATAGTGTGGGGAATAAGTTTAGGAATTCCCTGAGCCCACACTGATAAGGCATAAAGGCATAAAGAATTAGAAAGCCATAGGAGGCTCACACCCAAGTTTGGGTAAACAAGATTGGGTAAATAAGTATAGAGAAAGTGGGGCAGAAGCCCCAGTATAGAGAGGGAGGGGCAAAGGCCCCAATAGAACAAAGGTATATGAAATAAACAAGATTAAGTATTCAGGGAGAAAGTGCACCCCCCTCTTCCAGTTTAGTACTATAGCAGAAAGCTGCTTTTACAGGAAGGACCAAATGAGGTAAACAGGTAAAAAGGGCTATAAACCACTGCGGGGCAAAGTTGCCCGGAGCAGAACTAATTAACAAAAGAAGGTACCTTGTTAACCCTAACTTTACATGTTCTGTCTTATCCCCTAGGCTAGCTAAGATACACAGACAGGGCACTTCCAATTGCCATTAACAACCATTTGCCCATCTACCTGGCGCCAGCATTTTGTTTTGTATTAACCCAAATCCCTAACCCCAAATATCTTCAAGACCCCCTTTCCCTCACATCCATGAGTTAATGTTCACAGTTTCATTGTCTCTTTGTGCACGTCCATTACCATGTTTGTAAGCCTTCTGATCCTAATAAAAACGGAACAAGGACCCTTAATCGGGACTCTTGTCTTTTCCCGGACATTAGCCATCTCTCACTTTTAATCCTGCATCTGCTCTCTTGCTGGACAAGAGAAAACTTATTATGACTTAGAGTCTATGACAACATAGTAATTAAAATGGCAAAAACCAGTGATAAAGAGAGAATTTTAAAAGCAGCACAAGAAAAACAAAACAAACAAAAAACCCAAAAACCAAAAAAAAAAAAACAGTTGCATACAAGGGAAACTACATAAGGCTATGGGCTGTTTTTCAGCAGAAACTTTGCATGCCAGAAGGGAGTGGCATAGTATATTCAAAGTGCTGAAAAAACAAACAAACAAACAAACAAATAGGAAAAACAGAGCCAGGAACACTATCAGTTAGTGTTCAGCTGGGCTATCATTCAAAATAAAAACTGAGATAAACAGTTTCCAAGATAATAGTTAAAGGAACACATTTAGGAATACCACTAAACTAGTCCTATAAGAAATGTTAAAGTAGACTCTTTGAGTGGAAAGATCTTAAGTAGGAGTAAGAAAAGTAGGAAGAGCAAAAGCAGTAAAAACAAGTATATCTACAAAAATCAGTCATGGGTTTCACAAAATAAAAGGATATACAGTATAACAACATATGCCTAAAATTGGGGAGGGGGGAGGAGTAAATAGGGGTTCAAACTTAAGAAACAAACTTAATAAGACTGCTATATGCAGAAGTTATATACAAGCCTTATGGTAACCACAAATAAAAAAAACTAGTAATGTATATGCAAAAAAAAAAAAAAAATTAAAGAGAAAGAAATCCAAGTATATCACTAAAGAAAGCCAGCAAACTGTGAGAGAAGGGAGCAAGAGAAGAAAGGGCAGAAAACTATAAGTACATACCTATCAATAATTACTTTGACTGTGAATGGACTAATCAAAAGACAAACGGCAACACGAATAATAAAAAAGCAAGACCCATCTATACGCGGCCTACAAGATACTCATTTCAGAACTAAAGACACATGCAAATTCCAAGTAGAAGGATGGAAAAGCAATTATCATACAAATGAAAGTGAAAAGAAAGCCAGGGTAGCAATAGTTATATCAGACACAATACACTTGAAAAAAAGACTGTAAGAAGAGACAAAGTAGGACACTATATAAGGGGAACAATTTAACAAGAATATATATATATATATTCTTATTCTTATATATATATATGTATATATATATATACACACACACACAGATATATAAATATTTACAATTTATATATATAAATATATATATTATAATATATATATCATAAATATCAAGAATATATACACACACACACATATATATAAATATAAATATAAAAATATTAACATAAATATAAATATTTATGATCCAACGTGGGAACATCCAAATACATAAACCAGATATAACAAACATAAAGGAAGCAACTGATAGTAATACAGTAATAGTAGGTGACCTTTGCACCCCAATTACATCACTGGGTAGATCATCCAAAAAGAAAAGCAACGAGGCAATAGTGGCTTTAAATGACCCGTTGGACCAGATGGATCTAACAGATATATTCCAAACATTGAATCTCAAAATAGCAGAATACACATTCTTTTCAAATACACAGGGAACATTCTCCAGATGAGATCACATATTTGGTCACAAAACAAATCTCAACAAATTAAATTGAAGTTATACCATGCATCTTTTCCAAACACAATGATATGAAACTGAAAACCAGCCACAAGAAAAAATATGGAAAGAACATAAATGCATGGAAGATAAATCACATGCTACAAAACAATGAATGAGTCAATGAAGAAATCAAAGTGGAAATCAGAAAACACATGGAGACAAATTAAAACGAAAATACAATGAATCTAAATCTTTGGGATGCAGTAAAAGCTGTTCTAAGAGGGAACTTTATAGCAATCCAGGACTACTTAGAGAAGAAAAATCTCAAATAAACAACCTAACCTTAAACTTAAAGGAGTTAGAAAAAGGAGAACAAAAAAAGCCCAAAAGTAGAAGAAAAAAAAAAATTGATAATAAGATTAGAGCTGAACTAAACAAAATAGAAACTAAAAAAGAAGAAAAAAGAGATGAGAGAAACAGATGAGAGAGAGCCAGAGAGAGAACCACAGAAAGAGATAGAGATGACTCAAATAAATGAAATCATAAATAAAAGAGGAGAAGTAACAACTGACACCATAGAAACACAAAAAATTCTAACAGAATATTAAGAAAAAAATATATACCAACACATTAGACAACCTAGAAGAAATGGGTAAATTCCTAGAAACACATAATCTCCCAAAGCTGAACCAGGAAGAAATAGAAAATGTAAACAGACTGATAATCAGTATTAAATTGAATCAGTAATCAGAAAAAAAACAATCAAACAAACAAACAAAAACCCCAACTCCCAACAAGTTCAGGACCAGATGGCTTCATAGGTAAATTCTACCAAATATTTCTTTTTCTTTTTTTTAAAGTTTATATATTTATTTTGAAAGAGAGAGAGAGAGAGAGAGCGCGCGCAAACATGGGGAAAGGCAGACAGAGAGAGAGAGAGAGAGAGAGAGAGAGAGAGAGAGAATCCCAAGCAGGCTCACACTGTCAGCACAGAGCCCTATGTGGAGCTCAGTCTCATGAACCATGAGATCACGACCTAAGCTGAAATCAAGAGTCAGACAATAAACCAGCTGAGCCACCCAGATGCCCCTCTGCCAAATATTTAAAGAAAAGTTAATACCAATTCTTCTCAAACTACTAAAAAAAAAAATAAAAAGTTTTCAGATTCATTTTATGAGGCCAGCATTACCTTGATACCCAAACCAGATAAAGATAAAACAAAAAAGAGAACTATAAGCCAATATCTTTGAACTACAAGAGAACTACAAGAGGACATAGATATAAAAATTGTCAACAAAATACTAGCAAACCCAAACCAAAAATACAGTAAAAAAAAAATCATTCATCGTGATCAAGTGGGATTTACTCCTAGAATGCAAGTGTGGTTCAATATTTGCAAATCAATCAATGTGATACATCATATCAACAGGAGAAAGGATACAAATCATATGATCATTTCCACAGACAAACAAGCAGCATTTGGTAAAGTACAACATCCATTCATACTAAAAATCCTCAACAAAGCAGGCTTAGAAGGAACATACTTCAACATAATAAAGACTATCTATGAAAAACCCATAGCCAACATCATATCCAATGAGGAAATCTGAAGGCTTTCCTCCTAAGGTCAAGAATAAGACAAGGATGTCCACTCTCACCACTTTTACTCAACATAGTACTGGAAGCCCTAGCTACAGCAATCAAACTACAACAAGAAATAAAAGACATCCAAATTGGTAAGAAAGAACTAAAATATTCACTATTTGCAAATAACATGATACTATGTATGGAAAACCCTAAATATTCTACCAGAAACACTACTAGAACTGATAAAGGAATTCAGTAAGGTTGCAGGATACAAAATCGATACACAGAAATTCATTGCATTTCTATACACTAATAAAGAAGCATTAGAAAGAGAAAATAAGAAACAATACCACTTACAATAGCACCAAAAATAATAAAATACCTAGGATAAACATAACCAAAGAGGTGAAAGACCTGACTCTGAGAATTATAAAACACTGATGAAGGAAACTGAAGATGACACACAAAAAAATGTAAAGAGATTCCATGTTCATGCATTGGGAGAACAAATGTTGTTAAAATATTCAAATTACCCAAGGAAGTTTATAGATTTGATGCAATCCCTGTCAAAACACCATCAGTATTTTTCACAGAAGTAGAAAAATTTATCCTAAAATTTGTATGAAACTACAAAAGACCCCAAAAAGCCATAGCAATCTTGAAAAAGAACAAAGCTATAAGTATTACAGTCCCGAATTTCAAGATACATTACAAAGCCATAGTAGTCAAAACAGTATCATAATGGCACAAAAATAGGCACATGGATCAATAGAACAGAATAGAGAGCCTAGAAATAAACTGACAATTATATGGTCAATTAATCTTCAACAAAGAAGGCAAGGATATGCAATGGGACAAAAAGATAATTCTTCAACAAACGGTGCTAAGAAAACTGGAGAGCTACATGCAAAAGAATGAAACTGGACCACTTTCTTACACCATACACAAAAGTAAACTCAATGCATCAAAGACCTAAAATGTGAGACCTGAAACCATAAAAATCCTAAAAGAGAGCACAGGTAGTAATTTCTCTGACATCAGCCACAGCAAAATTTTTCTAGATATGTCTCCTGAGGCAAGGAAGATATAAGCAAAAATAAACTATTGGTACTACCTCAAAAAAAAATCCTCTACAGAGCAAAGGAAACTATCAGCAGCACTACAAGACAACCTACTGACTGGGAGAAGATATCTATAAATGATATATCTGATATGGAGTTAGTATCCAAAATATACAAAGAACACATACAACTCAACACACCCACCCACACACACACAAATAAATTTTAAAAAGTGGGCAGAAGACATGAACAGACAATTCTCCAAAGGCATCCAGATGGCCAACAGACACATGAAAAGATGCTCAACATCACCCATCATCAGGTAAATACAAATCAAAAACATAAGAAACAACAAGCATTGGTTTTCAACACTTTCTTTGGAGAAAAAAGGAATCCTTGTGCACTGTTGGTGGGACATATATGTGTATATGTACATATATATACACACAATGGAATATTAGCCATAAAAAATGAAATCTTTCCATTTGCAAGGATGTGGATAGATTTAGAGAAAATCATGCTAAGTGAAATAAGTCAGTCACAGAAACACAAATACCATGTGATACTCATATGTGGAATCGAAGAAGAAGAAGAAGAAGAAGAAGAAGAAGAAGAAGAAGAAGAAGAAGAAGAAGGAGAAGGAGGAGGAGGAGGAAGAGGAGGAGGAGGAGGAGGACAAAAAAAGAGACAAACAACAACATGAATGACTCTTAAATACAGAAAACAAATAGTGGTTATCAGAGGGGACTTGAGGGGTATGGGTGAAAAAGGTGAAGGGGATTAAAAGTACACTTGTGATGATGAGTACTTAGTAATGTATAGAATTGTTGAATCACTATATTGTACACCCAAAACTAATATAATGCTCTATGTTAATTATACTGGAATAAAAATTAAAAAAAATAATTGTACAAAGAGGTGGGTGTTACTGTAACTTACACCTTCATATACCTGATTTTTACAAGGGATGTTCAGGGAGAAAAAAAAAAGAAAACAAAAAGAAAATTAGTAGAACTATGTATGTTATATTAACTGACAGAATATAATTAACCATAGTATTTATGATTTCTCAGAAGTAGAGTAAAATATGTCATTTTAGCGCAATTACTAAAACAAAACAACTATACTTGTTTAAATGAACCTTAATATAGAAGGGATCAAGGATAATCAATACAATTATCTTTTATGTAGATCAACTAGATAAATGAAATGTAATCTCCATTTAATACTAAAAATTTACACCAAAATTTTATTTTCTGTTTTGAAAACAGTGAAAAAAATTAATCTCTTTGAGGGTGTTGGGGCTGATGTTTTCTATCTATATTAGTATTGTTTTGCAAAGACTCTTTTGTTAGATCAAAAATTAGACTGCTCAGACTCAGATCACACATTGTATTTCCTTGTATTGCCTGGAAGACTTACATAAAAATAGTTTCTCCACCTTGTAAAGTCTGTGTAGTTAGATATTTAAGCACATTAAGAAGTATAGAGTACTAAAATAAAAAAAAAAATGGGAGAATACAGATCACTTGCTAAAAGTCTTGATGTTAATTCTATCACCTGTAGGTCATACTCAGTATTTATGAAATACATTTTCAGACACCAAAGATCAAAAAAAAAATCCAGATTTGAATATACAGTGTCAGAATGAGGATATAAATTCTAACTGGGGATAAATAGATAGATTATGGATAGGATCCTCTGTCTATGCTGAAAAACAACCTCTTGGCAGAAAACTGAAGAAATCCGATTTGTTGATAATTAATCAATTAAATGGTAACCCCAGTTCTCAGTGGGGAAAGACTGATTTACTTAAAAATATTGTTTTGCCTTTTTGTTGTAAGAATTTTATGCATTCTCCACTGAAAGTAATACCAAATTCATTTGTTAATAATACAAATGGTAATACCAATAATAAAAGTTACAGTTAATATGTACATAGTACTTTGCAATATAAGCATTTTTCACATTATATCAGGTGAAATTATCAAATAAGGAGTCATGTTTTTTTTTTCAACTTTTATTTACTTTTTTTGGGACAGAGAGAGACAGAGCATGAATGGGGGAGGGGCAGAGAGAGAGGGAGACACAGAATCGGAAACAGGCTCCAGGCTCCGAGCCATCAGCCCAGAGCCTGACGCGGGGCTCGAACTCACGGACCGCGAGATCGTGACCTGGCTGAAGTCGGACGCTTAACCGACTGCGCCACCCACGCGCCCCAGGAGTCATGTTTTTTAAGAAGATAACCTTGAAAGAAAAATAATCATGATATGACATGGGAATATTAAATGTCCAACAGATACAGTTTGAGGATGGTGGAGGGGATGATTTGGACCAAAGGATTGCTATTATCAACTGTTCAAAAGAATACACAAATTTTAATTTAAATGCCAAGGCATTCCAATTTAATTTTTAAAATATAACAAAACTAAACTTAAAAAGAAGGTATGAAACCGATTCCATATGCTTCAGGAATATTCTATAATAACAAGAAACTCTGCAGGAAAAAAGTACATATTCCATAGCAGTTATTAAAACTAATTTAATACCCATGCTCATATTTATACTAATATTAATAGCAGTTATTAAAACTAGTCTAAAACTCCATGATTTAGGGCCAATCTAGTTGGATACATAAATCAATAGAAAGGATTAGAAAGCTCAGAAGTAGAAACAAGTATGTATAAATGGGAAAGTAAACTTATTTAGTAACTAGTATTATCCGACTAGTTATTCATTTGGGAAAACAAAAATGAAATTAAGTTTAAAAAAATCCCTTCCTCTTTAAATTTTACATCAAAATTAATTCTAGAAAAAAACTATAAAAGGAATTTTAAGTCTCATGTCTGCTGGTATGCATTTGTGAGGCCAACAGAGACTATTCGTGCTCACAATACATATGTGCTGCTCTCTTGTATTCCCTAGACAGTCTTGCAGTTCTGTAGTCCATGTGAATGTACATTCTTGCCCCAAAAAAGTGAATGGAAAAGACCCATACAACTTCCAGGTCAAATTGGTTAAGGGTATTATACATGGTCCTCAAGGATCATCCTTCCTTCTTTCTGTTGGTCTAATGACTCTAGGTGAGCTCAAGCCCACAAGATGGTGGGGCCACAAATGATAAAGCAGCCTACTCTGGGTGACCATTCAAAGATGAACTGTCTAACCCAAATGGATCATAAAATGAGTTTTAAATCAATCCTCATTATAGTAATCCTTGAAATTTCAATCTTGTTTTTTAACAGCAGCCTGACCTAACCAGAAATCCGTACAAATACTAAGTTCTGGGTCATAGTATGTGCCTCCTGAGATAGCAGTTCTAGGGGAAGGGGGTGGAAATGAAAACATTTTTATGTGGTGGTCTCTGCATTTAATGAGGTATTAATAAAGAAATGTGAGTCCTAGAAAGAACTGGCCTGCATGTCAGTAGAAACACAAAGAAATAAAGAGAGTTCCAGAATTTAGGCCTTAGGGAACTGAAAATTTCTAAGTGACTGGATTTTAAAATCATTTGAATAACAGAGGCTGAGAAAGCTTCTTAGTTTAATCATGTGACTGAAGTCAATAGCCAGATTAAAAGGGAGGCTTTCCCATTCAGAGTTTTAGTCCCAAAGTAGCTATATTTTATTTGAAACAGATGAAGAAGTGGTTAACAGAAATATACAGTAACATAGAAGTTAATCAGATCTCTGATTGTGACTCTGGAACAGGAAACCAATTTAAAGCAAACAGAATAGAAACTATCCATATTTTTAAGGGAATTTTTTGCTAATGAACTCAAAGGCTCAGATTAAAAATTGCTTTGACTTTTTAACACTTCAACATACATTTATGGCACTACCTCACACCAGACACAAAAAGTAACTAAAAACTGACCAAGTCCAAAACAAGTTAAAACAATAAAACTCTTATTAAAAAAAAACAAACAAAAAACAAAAAACAAAAACTTAAGTGTAAATCTTCATGACCTTGAACTAGGCAATGATTTCTTAGAAATAACACCAGGGGTGCCTGGGTGGCTCAGTCGTTAAGTGCCCACCTCTTGGGATTCTCTCTCTCCCTCTCTCTTTCTCTATGCCCCTCCCCCACTTGCTCTTTCTCTCAACATAAACAAACATTAAAAAAAAACAAAACATGAAAAGCACAAGAAACAAAAATCAAATAATTTAGATTTAATAAACATTTTAAACTTCTGTGCTTCAAAAGATACAATCAATAAAATGAAAATACCAGACAAGGAATGAGGCAAATTATTTGCAAATCATCTATCTAATAAGGGACTAGTATCCAGAATATATAAAGAACACTTAGAACTCAACTAATAAAGTGAAAAATGGCCCAAGTGAACAACAGCCAGATGATGTTAATAGACATTTCTCCAAAGAAAATATACAAGTAGCCAATAAGCATATGAAAAGATGCTTGATATCATTAGTTATTAGGGTAATATAAATTAAAACCACAATGATATACCATTTACACACACTAGGATGGTTAGAATTTTAAAACATGGATAATAATAAACACTTGAAACCCTCAGACATTGCTATTGGGAATGTAAAATTATGCAGTTGCTGAAAAAAGAAGTTTTTGCCCATTCCTCCAACAGTGAAAGATAGAATTACCATATGGATCCATCAATTCCACTCCTATGTATATGCCCAAGATACTTTTAAAATACATATTAATACAAAAATTGTACATGAATTTTCATGGCAGATTAATAGAAACAATGGAAATAATCCAAATACCCAATAGTTTATGTATGGATAAAGAAAAGGTAGTTTATTCATGCAATGGATCTTAATTTAGTCATAAAAACTAATGAAGTACTGATACAGCCTACAATATGGATGGACATCAAAAAGATTAAATGAGATGAAAGAAGACAAACACAAAAAGAACACATACTATATAATTCCATTAACGTAAAATATTATAATATGCAAGTCTCGGGGCGCCTGGGTGGCGCAGTCGGTTGAGCGTCCGACTTCGACCAGGTCACGATCTCACGGTCCGTGAGTTCGAGCCCCGCGTCAGGCTCTGGGCTGATGGCTCAGAGCCTGGAGCCTGTTTCCGATTCTGTGTCTCCCTCTCTCTCTGCCCCTCGCCCGTTCAAGCTCTGTCTCTCTCTGTCCCAAAAATAAATAAACGTTGAAAAAAAAATTAAAAAAAAAATTATAATATGCAAGTCTAAAGAGAGCAGAAGTAGATGAGTGGTTTTCAGGGAGCAGGGGAGGGGAGAACAGGAAGGAGCTCATAATGACTATGGGGTTTTAACTTGGTGTAATGCAATATTCTGAAATGAGACGGCGCAGATGACTGCACAACTCTGTGAATAGAATCCACTGAATTATACCCTATGAAATAGATTTTATATGTATCATATGACGTCATGGTATTTTTCAAGAATAGGAGGTAGCTAGTGGGATTTTAAAAGCTGTTTCATCCCGAGAAGAATAAACAAGGCTGAAATTTACTAATCATGCTCTACAATTTCTCTTCTACTTTCACCTGAGCCTTCTTCAAAAGTGAGTATTCAAAGTGAGTAGGGCCATAAGAGAAAGGTGTGAAAGTACTGCCCCGATAAAGGCATGCAGCTAAAGAGGCAAGAGGGAGCTCAAATGCAAACCACTGCCCACTCACCAACTGTAGACCCTGGCACACAGTTTCAACTGCCGAGAGTAAGGGGTGTGTTTTCTAATATGCACAAAGGTGTTATATGGCTGAGCTTTAACAAGAACAGTGGAGAAAAAGGAGATATCTGCTATTTCAATACCATGCTTATTTATATTTCAAGGTAAAGACAACTCTATAATTATGAAAATTGAATGATAGCAATTCCAGGCAAGTCCTCATGAAAATATTTGATACGGATATGTGCATATCTTCCTAAAATGACTTATTTAACCCTAATTCACTAAAATTGATTACCTAAATGAAATAGGTCAGCAAAGATGGCAAAGGGAGGGGTGCCTGGGATGGCTCAGTCGGTTAAGCATCCAACTCTTGGTTTCGGCTCAGGTTACGATCTCACTGTTTGGGAGTTTTAGCCCTGTATTAGACTCTGTGCTGACAGTGTAGAGCCTGCCTGGGATTCTCTCTCTCTCTCCCTCTCTCTCTGCCTCTGCTGTTGCTCACGCTCTCTCTTTCTCTACAAATAATAAACTTAAAAAAAAAAAAGATGGCAAAGGGAACGAAATGGATATATTAATAAGCATTAGAAACAGTCTGCTTTCAGTTTTCTTCAGGTATTTGCTACAAGTAACATCCATTTCTGTATAAAGCTTTTCCACAAATATATATATATATGTGTACATATACATATATACACACACACACACACACACACATATATATATATAAACATTAAGTATGTAATAATTTATAAACTGTGAGTTGGGCATATGCACAAAAGTAATAGGACATCCCAAGAGACAAAATATATTATAAAATTTTTTTTTTTTTTTCAACGTTTATTTATTTTTGGGACAGAGAGAGACAGAGCATGAACGGGGGAGGGGCAGAGAGAGAGGGAGACACAGAATCAGAAACAGGCTCCAGGCTCTGAGCCACCAGCCCAGAGCCCGACGCGGGGCTCGAACCCACGGACCGCGAGATCGTGACCTGGCTGAAGTCGGGCGCTTAACCGACTGCGCCACCCAGGCGCCCCGAGACAAAATATATTATAAAATATAAGATTATTAAGTATATTTTGGTACAATTGTTGTTGATGAAATAGGTCTGGCATTTCTTATACAAGCTTCAGATTAAGACTAAAACTTACCATTTTCACCACACATAATGAATTTCATCTTTACACAAAATGCATTTAGTTAATAAACACCAATATTAGTGTTCTCATTTTTAAAATTTTCTACACTTTATTTTTTTTTTATTTATTTTTTTTTTTAATTTTTTATTTTTAACGTTTATTTATTTTTTTGGGACAGAGAGAGACAGAGCATGAACGGGGGAGGGGCAGAGAGAGAGGGAGACACAGAATCAGAAACAGGGTCCAGGCTCTGAGCCATCAGCCCAGAGCCCGACGCGGGGCTCGAACTCACGGACCGCGAGATCGTGACCTGGCTGAAGTCGGACGCTTAACCGACTGCGCCACCCAGGCGCCCCTACACTTTATTTTTTAAATGAAATCAGGGGTGAAATGTGAAAACAAATTATTCAACAAATTTACTAGCATGTCAACAATTTACTTAAAAAGATGTCAACTTAAAACTAACCTACCAGCTATCTGTCCTTGAGATTGGCAAAAACATCTCATGTATCTTCCACTGACATCAGCTTGGGTTATAAGACAATATTTTGGGTGTCAATCTACAATGTATGAAAGTGAATTCTCCAACTATCAAAGCATATAGTACCTCTAATTATTTCCCGATTGATGTAGAATGAAAAAAAAAATAACACAACATACATACCTCTGGGTGACACTGGGTTAGGTACATAATTTGTCTGATTGTTACATACTGATGAGCCTTTGAGAGATGTATAGTGAACTTCAAAAAAGTTGATTCAATATTAAAATTATAATGATTGATTCAGGGTAGTAGAGAAAAGTAAGTTTCATATTAGTTAAAACCAGGTTTATAGGGGCGCCTGGGTGGCGCAGTCGGTTAAGCGTCCGACTTCAGCCAGGTCACGATCTCGCGGTCCGTGAGTTCGAGCCCCGCGTCAGGCTCTGGGCTGATGGCTCAGAGCCTGGAGCCTGTTTCCGATTCTGTGTCTCCCTCTCTCTCTGCCCCTCCCCCATTCATGCTCTGTCTCTCTCTGTCCCAAAAATAAATAAACGTTTGAAAAAAAAATTTAAAAAAAAAACAAAAAAAATAACCAGGTTTATATTAGTTAATTGAAAATGCCCCCACAAAACCATTATGAAGGTAATTGCCATATATAGCTAGTGAAATCATTGCTACATAATGGTGTTCTGACTTATTTGCTGTAGCATATTTGTATAGCAGACATTGTGTTAAAAAAATAGGGATAATTAATAGGAAAATTATTTTCTGAAAACATAATTTTAATCATTCTATGTGCAAATTAAAAATCCAGTACATTGCCATCTTCTCTATTTGATTTTGCACCAAGATATAACTGGTAATAACCAAAGGAGAAAGTTACCATGGTGTCCTCACACAACTCTAACACAAGAGCTATCAGTGTTAAAAGGGAGAAGATTCGCAACTTTGAGTTGGGTGTTCTGATAGTAATGTATGCCAAATAAATTATCTTGGCATGGATGCTTTGGTTTCCATAGAGAATAAAAATGTACTCATCCGGGACAATATTTTTCCTACTTTCCCTCAATTTCTATTGCCAAGGAAAGAATGTCACCAATCACCATTTTTTTTGGCATTTAATAACAGTGACTAACTAATACAATGAGTGCTTTCTGAAACTAAGATGTTATTTGAAAAGAAATATTTTTAGTATAGCAATATTAATAGCCTGTGAATTCTTTTTCATCCTGTTTTCAGCATGTGAACAAATTATATTACCAACAATGAGGACAAAAAATAGAGTGTCTAGTGAGACAGTGTGGTAACTAATGGAACAATCTAGAAATATGAATGCAGTTTTAGCACACTTTTGGTCAAATGCGAGACAAAATTTCAATATCAATTTATAAAAAACAGCTTATAAATTTCTAAACGACTTGCATAAGAGTCAACTTAGAAGTATTATTCAAAGAAAGCACCATAAGGAAATAATTTCAAGAGAGGAATAAGCTGGAATACAAAAGGAGTGATGTCCTGATATATTTTATATACAATTACAGAACCTTAATGACAGTGGATCCACAATGCCTATGAACAATAGTTTCAAAATTTTGTCCTATGTCAACAGAACATGATCATAAAAATGCTTTTAGAAAGTACCTGAAAAAATTATTTTCATAGTCAAATAAGATAGGCAAGGATTACATTAAAAAATTAAACACATTTCAGTTACCTATAGTAATTCACAATTACTATAATGTGCTTTTAATGTGTCAATATGCACTGCAAATCTTCTAGAAGGGGATAGAGTAAGTAGCATTTCCCAACTATATTATACATCAATTTAGGAGACTAGTGTTATACTTTTTAATTTTTTTAAGTCAGTTCTCCTTAAAAATGTCTGTTTCTGAAAATGATGGCTCACTTTACAGAAGTGTAAGATGTTCTCACTTTACAGAAGAAAAACTAACTTACAAAGGGATATTATTCTATACATGAATATGCAAATGAAAACAAATCAGAACCCTGAAATGTAGAGTTTTATCATCTTCTTCTAAGATATGTGAAACACTTATCCATATTGAGCAATACGCATTTCTTGAATATTGTGGAATTTTTATTCCAATTTCTACAATCAAAATAAGAAACAACTCCATATGGTGTGTCCACAGGGATTTGAACCCTCAGAATTTAGACTAAAGTCACAAAAGTTACAAATGAAAATTAACAAAAATCAACATAAAATAGAAGCTTTATATTAGCCATCAAAAAATAAATATTATTTTTTATTAAGTTTATTTATTTGAGAAAGAGAGAGAGAGCATGAACAGTGAAGGGGCAGAGAGACAGGGAGAGAGAGAGATCCCAAGCAGGCTCAGGCCTGTCAGTGCAGAACCCCAATGGGGGGCTCAAACTCATGAACTGTGAGATCATGACCTGAGCCAAAAACCAAGATTCGACTGAGCCACCCAGGTGCCCCTAAAAAATAAATATTATTAAGCAAAGTTTAACCACTTCAGATATCTTCTGAGGTTCTTTAGGATGTAAAATGTGTTAGTTAACTTCAACACCTTACCTAAGAGTTCTGCTAATTCTCAAGAACTTTAACTCTTCTGGTCATTTCTTATTATAATGCTTTGATAATAAATTGCATGATCTCCTGCCTTGAGGCTATTCTTTTTTTGTCATCTGTTACCACTGGTAAGAAGCATAAAGCCCAATGAAGAACTTGTTGCTCCAGAAGGCAATCCTCTGCCTGTAGACTTGAAGATACAAAAGAGAGCTGAATTACGGTGTCACCCTTAAAACGGGTTATGGGACTTACCTATTTTTAAAGGATCTTGGGCCACACCCACCACTACAGATGCCTCATTACCTTATCTCTGTGGGAAAATAGTCCAACACTTTCTTCCTATGACTCCCTTCTATTTTTCCCCTCAACTCCTGCTAATTTCCAAGGCAGAGTTGGTCCTTGAAAGCTAACGGCACAGAGTCTCATTTTTAAAGGCTTCATTTTTGTAATAGTAACTTTAGGTTTGCAGAAAAATTAAGACGAAAATATAAAGATTGCCATATATTTCCTGCCTCCACTCATGCAGAGCCTCCCCAGGTAGCATCCCCCATTAGAGAGGTACATTTGGTACAGCCGATGAAGCTACACTGAAACATCATTATGACTCAAATTCATAGTTTGTGAGGGTTCACTCTTGGTGCTGTCCACTGTAGATTTTGACAAATATAAAATGATACACATCGCCATTATAGTATCACACAGAGTAACTGCACTGCCCTAAAAATCCTCTGTGCTCTGCCTGTTCATCCCTCCATCCCTAATCCCAAGGCCTCCACTTTTATGATCAAATATATCTATGATATATATTCCTAAATCAAGACAGCCTCATATAAATGCACTGCTAATCCTACTAGAGTAAATCCTAAAGTAGGTAACACATTACATATACCATTAGATAAAACCTAAGATATAAAACATGAGATACTGTTTAAAAAAAAAAAAAACAGGGATAATTAGTAGGAGAATTATTTTCTTAAAGCTTAATTCTAATTATTCTATCTGCAAATTAAAAAAAAAAAACTAATACACTGCCATCTTCTGCACCCCGAATATATAATAATTATAGATAGAGTATAACTTAAAGGATTTAAGAGATTTCTACTTTCAGGTAAGATGGAAAACAAGTAAGAAATATAATCCCTCCACAAAACATGAGTAGAAAACAAGGAAAAAGGTACATCAGCTGTTTTTAGATATTTGATAATAGGCAGAGCAGGACTCCAATTTCTGAGAAAACAATAGCAACAACAACAAAAAACAAATGAGGTGAGCCTTGTGATCCTAATGACCTTTTCACTGAGACGTTTTTGGGCTGCAGGGGCAAGGGTGGGAAACCCTACGGAACGCAGCAGACGATTCTGAGAAGGAAGAAATTGGAATTCTCGGAAGCTGGGGAAGCTAGAATTTGCAGGTTGAAGTACCAGAGAGGAGGGAACTATAGAGAGAGAGCTCCAGACATCTGCTAGATATCCTCTTGAGTCTTTCATGAGCACTAGACCATGGAAATTAAATAGAACAAGACAAAAAGCAAACACAGAATTACAAGATAAAAATTCTCAGAACTCAAACAAGTTCAAGAGAGACATTCAAGTTCTGGAGAGTAGTTAATGATCCCCTGACACAGTACAGATCCCAGAAAGTCAAGTTGTATTAATTAGCTGACACAGAGGGAAGATTACCCTACACACACCCTAGCAAATATTAACATAGGTATCAGATTAATCTGGAAGTCAATTAACTGCCTGTAAATTAGCAAACCCCAACACTTTTTAGGGAAGTCAGCAAAATTCACACACTGCACAATGTAATATAACTGTCCAGCATCCAAAAATAGTTACTAGAAATGCCAAATGTACAAAAACGTGACTCATCACAAATAAAAAACATGAACTAATATAACCAGACATAGAAATAGCCATAATGTAAAGAGAATCTGTAAAACCAGGATAACACATCAATTAAACACAAACATTTAAAGGAAACCATGGACCTAATGAGGAAGGAAATGACAGAAACAAAGTTAAGACAAACTTGGAGGTGAAAAAGTAGTTTAAATGAACAATTCTCTAAATGAGATAAACACCTGATTAGTCACAGAAGGAAAAAAAAATCAGTGAACCTGAGTTAGAGATAGACTTAACATTTTAGTAAACAGACAAAAACACAAACACAAAGGACAAACCCCAGTGTAATCTTAAGCAAGCTAACGTGCTAGGAAATGGAGTTTGAGTAACAAACAAGGGGAGGGTACACAAAATATTTCAAATGAAAATGTCCAAAAATCATCCAATTTTGGGGCTGTGAGCCCATAAAAATGATGGGCTCACAGATTCAAAAGCAAAATATATTAACATGTTATATGCAACACACGCAGGTACACATACAAAGCACACACACCAAAGCTCTTCATGATTAAACTGTGTAAGCTGGTAGCTAACTGAAAATCTTAAAATTAGTGACAGCAAAATGATTTACATTCTTATGAGTAGATTGGCCAATTGTCCCATCCCAGTAAAGGGGTCTCATTCCCGTGCAGTTACCTGGAAACAACTTCAAATTAGGGAGAATTCTTCAACGAACAATATCAACGTCCTATTTCTTAACAAGGGGCTATTCAGAAAGAGAAAACAAACAAACACAAACAAAAAACAAAACAACAACAAAAAACCCAAAAACAGTGAAAGGAAAAATAATAGTTTTGCACTGTCTGTAAGACTTAATACATTTTTTCATTTCATCATGTCTCTCTCCAATAATGATAGTATTCTTAATGAATCAAACTAAAGAAATGGTCTGTAATATAAACACCAGGTTCAGCAGGCACATTTAATTGCCTTTCATCCTCACAAATGTATTTGCAACAGTCTTGTGATTCAAAGATACAATTAGACAGCTTATCTTTCATTCTTTCAAAGAGAAGGTCATATTTCTGGCAGAGAAGAACGGTAATGATTTTGCTTTTCTTTTTTGTCTTTTGTTTTTTGTTTTTTTGTATCTATAGCATGTTTCACCTCCTACTGGCATCTAATTGCAAATAAAATCTCTGCAATGCATTATGGGCCAGAAAATTAGATGGAATATGGATCCTCATTGGTAATTGCTACATTCAAGAATGGCCCAAACTTTGTATCTACATAAAAACACCTTCGATATGAAAACATTTGCTGCAGAATGCCACTTTGAAAAATACTACATGTTGTAGAAGGAATTTATACAAGATGGTTAAGATTCTAATCTTGCAGCATCTCGTTGTGTTAATTTGGTATCTATGGTTCCTTGTATAAGATTGTTTTTTAAGTTAAAAACACAACACAAAAAATGAGCTCCTTTTGCAAAATTTAAAAGCTTTAAAAACTTCAGAAAATGTGTAACCTTCATGCCACACAAAATAAATTTCTACACATTGATTGCATATAAATTGAAGAGAGTTGAAGGTAATTTGTATTTTTATTTGTTTGTTTTGTTTTGTTTTCTCTTTTGGTAATTTCTAAATCTTTTTTTTAACGTTTATTTAATTATGAGAGGGAGACAGAGTGCGAGCAGGGGAGGGGTAGAGAGAGAGGGAGACACAATATCCAGCAGGCTCCAGGCTCTGAGCTGTCAGCACAGAGCCCCAAAGCAGGGCTTGAACTCACAAACCATGAGATCATGACCTGAGCCGAAGTCGGACACTTAACCGAATGAGCCACCCAGACACCCCGTCTCTTTTGGTAATTTCTAAACTGCATTTTAGATCTGCATATGGTTAAAAATTCCTAATTGATTTTGAAGAGAACTGTAACGTTTTTATAAAGACAAATGATTATAATAACATCAGAGTTTTGCAAAAGTATCAAATCCAGAGAGAATATAAACTTATTTCAAATTAAATAATCAAGTAATTATGTGAGATTATAAACTTTTTTAGAGAGGCAAGGGAAATATTTACCTTTTACACAATCTTTTAGTGAAATAAAGTAATTCAAGAACTAGCTATGGTATATCTTAATGAGGAGTGGAGTAAAGTACCAGAATACTGAACAAATTCAGTTGAGAGCAGAAGTCTTAAAAAAAAAAAAAAAAAAAAAGGTGGAGGGGGGATTCAATTGACTCTGTCATATAGGGTAGAGCATTTGTGGTAAAACCAACCTTATGTCTAGGTGGTAGATTGTCCCATTTGAAAAGAGGGGTCTCAAGACTCTAGAGGACATTTGATTACACTGGAAATAAGGAGAAAGACTAATGCCACGACTTCTATTGGATTATGCAATAAATCTGAGAGAAGTAAACACAATGTAAACATTCTGAAGAAGAAATCAATTTTCAATCATGTATATGATCACCTATGTGAAAATACAAAATAACCATTTGGTAAACTTTTAGAATAAAAGATTTTAACAAGGTTGCTAAATGTGTGAGTAATATAAATACTAATTACATTTCCACATATTGCAACAAAATATTATAAAATGATACTTTGTATTTTTTAATTTCCTAGAGCATATGTGTATTTGCATGTAATTTATAGCCGCACATACATGTTTCTTAAAATATATATTTTCTCAAAATAAACATCTACTTTTATGGTTACAAATATACTACACAATGCATTATATATGTATACATCATATGTAACATACAAGTGTCATAAATATATTTAACAAATTATGTACCATAGTTGTTTTAATATTTTATTAAAATTTATTATATTAACCTAAAAGTAAAGAAATATACCATGGTCATAGGTATATTTTAAATATATCAACTCTCTCCAAAGTGACTAATAGAGTTCATACAATGCTCTTTTGTCTCCCAAATTTGAGTGAAGCCAATGTTGAACTTGAGAAACTGACTATAGAATTTATATGAAAGAACAACCATGAAGAAGCAAGACACTTAGAAAGGGAAGGTGACATCAGTAAATATTTTAGCACAAGAACAGAAAAAAAAATCACTCCTACAACAGGAGAGAGAGCTAAAAAATAGAACTATAAACATATGAAAGTGTAAAAACTAATGGACAACTTCATAAATGGGATTTCAGCAATCAATTTCCATTAAGGGAGAAAATGGAATTGGAATTTTATGTATTACGGTTCTTTCAATTTTTCCAAATGCATAAAATTTGAAATATTGGAAGCAAAACTCTAAAACATTTGGAAAAAAACATATGTACATTTATTTATTATGTCTGTGTAGGAAAGAATGTTTCAACAGGACCAAAAGAGCCCCCATTTTAAAACAAGTGATTGATAAATTTGACATTAAAACAGAAAATATCTGGGAAGTGCATAGATTATAATGAACTTTCTGAAATATGTACATAAAAATTATTTGCTTAATGTGTAAGTGATAAATGATATCTATAATCTGTAATTTAATCCATAATATGCAAATGTATATAAATGACATAACATATATTTATATTGCTAGTACAATATAATCTACCATAAGATATATGTCCTGGGGTGCCTGGGTGGCAGAGTTGGTTAAGCGTTTTGATTTGATCCTGGCTCAGATTATGATCTCAGGGTTCATGAGTTCAAGCTCCGCATTGGACTGTGCACTGATGGTGCAGAGCCTGCTTGGGATTCTGTCTCTGCTTCTCTCTGCCCCTCCCCCATTTGTTCTCTCTCTCTCTCTCTCTCTCTCTCTCTCTCTGTCTCTCTCTCTCTCCAATAGATTTAGAAAAAAAAAAAAAAAAAGTTAGGGGCACCCGGGTCACTCAGTGGGTTAAGCATCTGATTTTGGCTCAGGTCATGATCTCGCAGTTTGTGATTTCGAGTCCTGCATCAGGCTCTGTGCTGACAGTTCAGAACCTGGAGCCTAGTTCAGATTCTGTGTTCCCTACTCTCTGCCCCTCCCCAACCCATGCTCTGTCTCTATCTCAAAAATAAGTAAACATAAAAAAAATAAAGATATATGTCTCCTTATCTCTAATTTTTGTTTACAAAATTTTTGACCATTGTTTATTTTAAGAAGCTATTATAAATATACTGAAATTTAAAATTCATTTGTAGGTATTTTGGAAATTTGCATCATGCTAGTGCTATTTAACACAAAGCTTGCTCTTCTACCAAAGGTCTAAGTAATTTGGCTTACAGTCTGTTATCACGAACATCATAATATCAGGATAAACTGATGATCTTCTGTGTATGACTCTTCATGAGGTAAAAATTCTGAGGACCCAAGTAGATGACTGTGGTCTGGGGTGGGGTAGGGACAGGGAGAACAGATCACCTAATGGATTCAGACTTTCAAAAGCAGATGGTGCAGGCCTGATATGATTTCAGTTGGTGGGAAATGATTTCCTAAATAAAAGGTTAGTCTCAATGTAGTTTTTAAGACAAGAAAAACTATATGTAATTGTATAAACTACAGAGATGTATCTTCTGATCATTATGACTGTTTTTTTTTTTCTCGATTTTCTTTTTTATCAGTTTTGTTTTTGTCAAGGATTTACTTTAACAGAAAACTAAGAGAATAATCAACATACTACCCACCCCATAAAGATCCTGAATGGGAATTAGGGCTGGGCAGTGGAATCAATAACAAGAGACTTACATTAGTAATGAGGCCATCTGGATTCTAATCTCTTATGTTTGAAAACAAAATAGATTAGAATGCGGCATGTTGGTGGACTCTAGTCAGATAAACTTGGTTCCTATTTATACTTCTCCACTTACTTCCTGACCTTCACTTCCCTCATATATAAATGGGGATAACAGGATGGAGACCATGGATTTTGTTGGAATGAATGTGGATGTGAAAGAGAAAGAAAAGTTAAAGATGGCTAATGATAATCTCATGAGGTTATTCAGTGGATTAAATGCAAGAAGAGTGTAAATCACAGGATAGTCCTTTTTTTTTTTTTTTAGAGAATTTAAAAAAAAAAATTAACGTTTATTCATTTTTGAGAGACAGAGCATGACCAGGAAGGGGCAGAGAGAGAGGGAGACTCAGAATCCGAAGCAGACTCCAGGCTCTGGCGGTCAGCACAGAGCCCGACGCGGGGCTCAAACTCACGAACTGCGAGATCATGACCTGAGCAGAAGTCAGATGCTCAGCCGACTAAGCCATCCAGGTGCCCCACTCACAGGATAGTTCTAAGGGTATAGCATAACAGTAAATGTTAACTATTATGGTAATGATGATGATAACAATTCTAATGATGATAAAGGAAATCATAGTGCATAGCCATTCATGAATTGGTAGTCAAAAATTACAAAAAGTATTTTTATAACATTCAGTATTTATGTTCTAGTAGCTTATAAAAGTCCAGTAAATAAAGAATATTATTCATGAGTGTTTAATAATGGAATTATGTGCCATAACCCTCACATAGATAAAATATTTTGGGTTTTTATAAGGCCCCTAAACAACATACCTCTAGTTACTTTCCCCGTTCTCTTTCTAAGAAGAATAACATATTCAGTTTTATGTATTTGTTAGCATCCTTTAGGACTCTTTAATCTCTTTTCGAAGCACTGTAGAAAGTAATGAGATCCCCAAAGAAAGCCTGAAGGGCCTCTAAATAACCAGAAAGAAACAGCTAATCTCTTACAAGCAAACCTTGTAAAATAGCAATTTGTTCATTAGTGATAGAAAAAAATTATCTTCATTTGAGAATTAATCCTCATCTTCCATAAAAAAAAATCACCTTCTAGATACATGTGAAAAGAAACACAGACTGGGCTATAGTTAGTGGAATAAATCTTTCATAATACACCAGCATTAACAGTGCTCTTTAAAGAAAAAAGAAAGAAGAAAGAAATATAGAAAGGTAAGAAAGAAAGAAAGAACAAAAGAAAGAAAGAGAAAAAGAAAGGAAAGAAAAGAAAAGAAAAGAGAAGAAATGAAAATAAAAATCTCATTAGCACCTTATCTCTTGGAGTACTTTAAGGTAATCAGCAAAAGAAGGAAGTCTTTCAATGCAATTACTGGCTGTTAAATTTAGAGAAAATTAGAGGGGCTATTCTCTATCTAGCTCCTACTCAACTTTGAGTCACTGGGCTGAATTTTTAAGGGCTGGTTCATTAAAGGAACAATCACAGCAGGTGCAGTTTTCCATGTTAAGAGAAGAACCAGCAGATTTTATACCTCTAGACAACCTAGTGGAACACTTAGGGGATATTTCCCAACACAGAATATTTATTTGAATTTTTTATTTACCTCTGCACACCTGCAGGACTAGGTTACTGACATATTAAATATACGTATCACATTTGTGCTTGAATTATGTTTTACATTTGTGCCATATTATACACTTCATATCTGCACCACACTTTATAAAGTGTCCTAAAATTATTTCCTTGGATTATTACTTACAGTCCTCTAATGGGGGTATGTAGTTGTAGCATTACTTATTGTAAAGACGGAAACACCTCTGTCTCTGTCTCTCCCCATCCATCCTTCCACCATGCATCTACCGTCTATCCATTATTTTTCATCCATCTATCTTCTATCTATCTAGGAAGCTAGCTATTCTCTACCTAGCAATGAACTCTAAGTGACTTTCTGAAATTATGTAGAAGAGGAATTTGATTTTCAAGACTTATATGTTAAACCGACTACACAAAATTCTCTGAAGCTTCCAAAGGCAAATGTATGAAATAAAGAAGATAATGCATTCAGTTTCACTTTTTAAAAGTTTTTACATTTTTTTCATGATTTTCCAGCCTCTTTATTTTTAAATACTAAATTTAAATACATTACATGCTGAGTTTCAGTCCAACATGGTGACACAGGAGGCTCTGAAACTCACCACCTCCCATGGATCCACTAAATATACAGCTACACATGGAGCGATTCCCTCTGAAATAAACCCAGGAACTAGCTGAGCAACTCCTACACACAGGATGAATGAGAAAATACCCATGTCAAACAAGTCCTTGCACAACTTCAACTACTAGGAGTGACTAAGAACAAAGAAGGTGGCTTGGACAATCACAAAGGTTTGAGAGACAATCAAGAGTTCGGACTGGATTGGGCAATCAGCTGCAACTCCCACAGAAGAGCCCTCCATCAAGACAAAGAGACAAGGAGGCTTTACCTATCGTGCAGAAGCCAACATAGAAACATAGACTAAATAAAGGAACACAGGAAAAAGTTGCAGACAAAAGAACAGCAACAACAACAAAAACCTCCACAAACAGCACTTAATGAAACAGAAATAAGTAATTCACCGAAGAGTCAAATAATGATCATAAAATACTGAAATCAGGAGAATAATGCATGAACAAAGTGAGAATTTCAATAGAGAGGTTGAAATAAAATAAGGAAGTACCAAACAGAAGTTGAAGATGTGAAGAATAAAGTTACTGAATTGAAAAAAAAAAAAAATCAATAGAAGAGGACAACAGCATATTCAACTAGGTGGGAGAAAGGAGCAGTGAAATTGAAGACAGGTAGTGGAATTAATCCAAGCAGAAGTGCAAAAAAGGAAGGAAAAAAATAAAGTAATGAAATAGAGTGCACATAGCTTAATGGAACTATGGGACACCATCAAATGGATGAACATTTGCATTATAGGGGTCCTAGAATGAAAGCACAGAGAAAAAGGAGCAGAAAGCTTATTCAGAAAAAGAACAGCTAAAATCTTCCCTAACCTGAGGGGGGCTGGGGGGGGGGCACAGATATTCTGATTCAGGAAGCTCAGAGAGTTCCAAAAAAAGATGAATCCAAATAGAACCACACTGAGAAATGTTATAATAAAAATGTCAAAAGTTAAAGACAAGGAGAGAATCTTAAATGCAGCAAGAGAAAAACACTTTGTTACATACAAGGAGACCCCCATAAGACTATAAGCAGATATTTTCTACAGAAATTTTGTAGGTTACAAGAGACTGGCTCAATACATCCAAAGTGCTGAAAGAACAAACTTGCAACCAAGAATACTCTACTCAGAAGAAACTTCAGAATTGAGGGAGTTTTCTAGATAAGCAAAAGATGAAGGAGTTTATTACCACTAAAAATGTGTTACAAGAAATGCTAATGGGAAGTCTTCAAACTAGAACAAACGAGTGATATTTGATAATAGAAAAATGTATGAAATAATAAATTTCACAAATAGAAGCAAATGAACGGTTAAATTCAGAATAATGCAATGGTAGTAGGTAATCACTTATTAACATAGTATAAAATTAAAAGACAAAAGTTGTAAAGATAACTATTACTGCAATAATTTGTTAATAGATACACAAAGTAAAAAGATGTAAATTGTGATATCAATAACATAAAATATGTGTGTGTTGGGGGCATCATTTAAAGTTTTAGTTTCTATTTGTATTCAGAGGTAAGTTGTTAGCTTAAAATAGATTATATATCTCTCTATCTCTATCTCTACACACAGTATGTTTTATGAAAGTCTTATGGCCACCACAAAGCAAAAACGTATAGTAGATACACAAAAGAAAGATAGAAAAAGTATCTAAGAATACCGCCACAGCCAAACCATCAAACCACAAAGGAAAAGAGCAAGAAAAGAAGGAAGGAACAAAGGATTTATAAAATAGCCAGAAAGCAGTAAACAAGATGGCAGTAGTAAGTTCATAATCCTTTCAATACTTAATTCTAATGTAAATGGATTAAATTTTTCATTCAAGAGACACAGAGTAGGTGAACAGATAAAAATACAAGACCCAACCATATCCTGTCTATAAGAGATCCACTTCAGCTTTAAGGACACATTCAGACTGAAAGTGAAAGTATAGAAAATAATATTCCATGAAAATGGAAACCAAAAGTAATCAGAAGAAACTATGCAGCAGACAAAATAAATTTTAAGTCTAAACCCTAAACAAGAGACAGCCGGGTGATTATAAAGGAGTCAATTAATACAATGATATAACACTTATAAATATTTGTACACTTAAGTTAGGAGTGCCTGAATAGATAAAGCAAATAAACATTAGAGGATATAAAGGAAGAAATAGACAGTAATACAGTAACAGCTGAGGACTTCAATACCTCACTTTTACCAATGGGTAAATCCTATAGACAGACAATAAGGAAAAACAGCAAACTTCATGCATTAGTCCAGATGAACTTAACAGACACAGAACATTTCATCCGGCAACAATGGACCTTCTTCTCAAGCACATATGGTACGTTCTCCAGGATAGAGCATACCTTGGGCCACAAAACAAGTCTGAGTACATTTGAGTCGACTGAACTTGTATCAAGCATTTTTCTAACTACAGTGGTATGAAACTAGAGATTAATAACATGAAACCTGGATGGGGCGCCTGGGTGATGCAGTCAGTTGAGTGACTGACTCTTGGTTTTGGCTGAGGTCATGATCTTGTGGTTCGTGAGTATGAGCCCCACAGTGAGATTCACACTGGCAGTGCAGAGCCTGCTTGGTATCTCTCTCTCCCTCTCCCTCTCTCTCTTGGGTTCTCTGTTCACTCTCTGTCTCTCTTGAAATAAATAAAAATTTAAAAAAAAAATTGAAAAAAATGAAAGCTGGAAAATTCACAAATAGTAAATCAAACAGCATGCTACCAAACAACAAACGGGTCAAAGAAACAATCAAAAGAGAATTAAATATATATATATATATGTGATATATATATATATATATATATCATATATATAATAATTTATATACACTATATATATGCAATATATATACTGTATATATATTATACATATATACTGTATATATAATATATATACACTGTATATATATTATACATATATACCATGTGTATATAATATATATGTATAATATATATAATATATATATATTATACATATATATTATATACACACAGTATATATACACACACATTCACATACATACATATATCTGGAAGCAAATTAACATGAAGATGTAACATACCAAAACTTATGGGATAAAAGCAAAAAGCAGTTTTAAGAAGAAAAGTTTATGGCAGTGAAGGGCAACATTAAGAAAAAATAAAGATCTTAAAATAAATATCCTTAAATTACACCCTCAAGGAAAAGAACAAACTAAACCCAGAGTTGGTAGAAAGAAGGAAATGATAAAGATCAAGGGATAAAGGAATTAAATAGAGACTAAAAACTCAACAAAAAATATCAATACAACTAAGAGCTGAGTTTTGGAAAAGATGAAAAAGAAAGACCATAAACTAGATGTCCAAGAAAACAGAGACAACTCTAATAAATAAAATCGTAAGTAAAGAGAACACGCTACAACTGATACCACACAAATGTAAAGGGTCGTTAAGAGACTGCTATGAACAATCAGAGGACAGAAATCAGATAACCTAGAAGAAATGGATCAATTCCTAGAAATACAACCTGCCTAGAGTGAATCATGAAGAAACAAAAAGGACACACCAATTACTAGAAAGAAGATTGAATGAACAATCAAAAGGAGATCGAATCAATGGTCAAAAGTCTTCCAACAACAAAATTCCAGGATCAAGTGACTTCACCGGTGAATTCTATCAAATGTTTAAAGAGAAATTAGTATCATCCTTCTTATAGTTTTCCAAAAAAAAAAAAAAAAAAAAAAATTACATACATATATGAGGAGGGAACATTCCAAACTCATTTTATGAGGCCAGGATTAACCTGATACCTAAACCAGAGAAAGACACAACAAGAAAACAAAATTATCCCTCATGAACACAGATGCAAAAAAATCTTCCCCCCCATAAAATTAGAAAACTGAATTCAACAGTTCATTTAAAGGATCACACACTGTGATCAAGTGGGATTTATTTCAGGGATGTAAGGATGGTTCAACATTCGCAAATCAATCAATGTGATACACTGTATTAACTAAATGAAGGTTAAAAGTTGTATAATCTGAGCACCTGACGAAATTCACATCCATTCATGGTATACAATCCTGCACATACTTGATAAAGGGGCTTTTCCTTTTCTTCTCTCCTACTTTTACTATTTTGTCCTTTTCTCCTCTAGCTGCCCCTTTTGAAAACCGGCACTTAAATTTCACATCAGTGAAAGCCCCATCCCTGTAAACAGGCTCTTATTTACAAGGATACATTTCCTCCCCATTAGGGCGGACTTTCTGGTTTCTCATAGTTTTACAGGAATTTTAGGCCAGATGCCAGGTCCTTGCTTTTCTCTACCCCTTGATTTTCCCTGGGCTTCTCTCACCACAATGCTCTCAGGAAGTATGTGACAAAGTGTTGTGGGGTTTGGTGATTTTCCCCCTGGTTTTTATTAGCAGCTACTTTGAATCTCTTCCACTATCTGCCTGCTATTTATCCAAGGCTATTGTTTTGCACAGATTACCATCCTTCTTTTTGTTAGTGTCATTTTATTTTGTGTGGAGGCACGAACAGGCAGCAATCTATCCAGAAGTCAGGAACATATATTTATATACGTTATATGTTTATAGAACATTATATATTTTTTATGTCCTCCACAGACTTCCTATTTGCACTTTTTTTTTTTTTTTGGCAGATAGTTTTAGTATTTGCTTCGAGGCTTTACTACATGCATCCTTACCTTAAGAGAGTCTGTTTCTAGTCATTACCGTGCCACTTCATATTCCGCAAAAGGTATTACCCACCTTTTACTTTTACACTCTGCACTTCCGGCAATATATCTGACACTTGCTACGTCCTACTCCGCACCCCATCACAAATACAATGAACAGGCTCCGATACGTGCACTTGTCCGACTCAATCACTTTGCTCTTTTCTCTCTATGTAATGACATCTTTATTTCTTTTATTTTTAAGTTTGCTTATTTATTTTGAGAGAGAGAGAGAGAGGGAGGAGGAGAAAGAATCCCAAGCAGGCTCCACACTGCCAGCGCAGAGCCCAACGTGGGGGCCAAACTCAGGAACCGTGGGACCATGGCCCAAGCCAAAATCAAGAGTCAGTCACTTATCTGACTGAGCCACCCAGGCATCCTTAGAATAAATCTACCTTTCAATTTTATTTGACTTTAAACAGCTTGTGGCCTTTTTGGAAAATTTATAGGTCAGAAAAATAATAACACATTTTCTTTTACATTTACTTGTACTCTTCATGATTCCTTAGAATATGGCTTTCCATCTGTTATCATTTGCTTTCAGCTTGAAAAAATATACTTTAGCATTTCTTGCAGTGTATTTCTGTTAGCAATTAATTCTCTCAGCATTTGTTCATCTCAACTGTGTTTTTTTCAGTCTCCGTTTTGAAAAATATTGCTGTTGAATACAGAATTTGGGGTTTATAGTTGTTTTCTTTTTTTCTTTGAGCCCTTAAAATTTCATTACATTTTTCTAGTCTCCGTTGTTTATGATGAGAGGTCAGACATAATTTTTTACATTGTTCTACAGCATATAATGTATGTTTATTCTCTCTCCACTTTTAAGATTTTCTTTGTCTTTGGTTTCAACAGGACTTTGCCTTGAAACCTGTTCACTGGGGCTGGTAATAAGTACCAGTGAATCTCTTCTCACCACTCATGTGTCTAGGTGTGGTTTTATGTGTATTTATAAAGCTTCAATTTATACGTGTTCGACTTTGTGCTTTGTTAGGTGATCTGTGAAAACCTCAAGCTGTTTCCCAAGCTTTCAGCTCAACTCAGTCTCTAAACTCTCTCTCCACGAAGACACTGAGATCTTGGCTTCTGACTTTGTTACCTAAGAACTAGAGTAGGACTCCTCTTGTCTCATGGTCCTCACCCCTAAACTCAGTCTTTCTGATGTCTCAGCCCAAGCTGCTCAGGAGCTGTTAATGTAGCTCCTCCGTTCCCAGTGGGCTGAAACTCCAAGCTTCCAAGAAGTACTAGTTTTCCAGTGTCTCAATCCCATAGTAGCCCATTGGCCTTGGGTAGTTTCAGTAGTGTATGGGCAAAGTAGTCAAGATCACCCTGGAAGCTTCTGGGCACCCCCTGTCTGCAGCTCCCTGTGTTCTTGTCCCATGCTCTGTGGTGTCCAAACGTTTAAGCTGCCCTGAATTCTGATCTGTGCCTCCTCACCAGATTCAAAACACTACAGCGTTTGGACTCTAGCTGGATGTCTCACGATCGGCAAAGTGTCCTCAGAGCCTTGGAAATCATGGGACTTGCCTCACAGTTTTTTTTTTTTTTTTTTGGGGAACTGCATACTGATACGCCAATTATGAGTAGCAAATAGCTAGTCCAAGTGGTAGGGGAGTGTCTCACTTAGAGGAACATAAGACTAATGTCCTAAGGCAGAGGAGAGCAACCTCATTTTTAACAAGGACTCTAGAAAAATGTCTATGCATGTGAGCCGAGAAAAACAAAATGGGGACTGGATAAGAAGAAAGGGAAGATGTAAGCTGGAGCTAGGTGATCCATGACCAGTCATACCACTGTATCTTAAGTTTCAGATTTCTCTCCCCCAATCCTTTAGGTTTCTCACTTCAAAGTATTACTTTGAGGACTAAACGTATTTCCTTGATGCTTTGTGGTGAGAACCAGTAATGCTGGATTTTTCTCTGGGGTTTGGTGATTTCCCCCCTGGTTTTTATGAACAGCTATTTCAAGAATCATAGGTCCCAGCAGAGGACACGGAATCTTCATTGTTTTTCAAAGCTGTCTCATGACTGATCACTCTAGGAGGGATGACGTCTCTTCAGGTACGGTTTAACCAGTTGGAAACATGAGAAACTTATCATCTGCTTCTCCACTTCTAATCTTGTAGAAAGGTGTTTATGTAAAACAAATCTATAAAATGTAATTCCTGATGCACTGGCATGAATAGGAAATGTTTTATCAGAAATGCAATATATTATCTAGGAATGTAGATGTTTGACTGTTGCACACATTTCATGTGCTTCTCACATAAGCTCCTACACAACCCCGGGCTGCCTATTTCTCTGCCATGTCCAACTATTTCTAGACTCACGCCTCATCATCTTCCCCATTTTTTTTGGAAACAATTTCTATTTTTTTAATCATTTTTTTAAATGTTTATTTATTTTTGAGAGAGACAGAGTGCAAGCCGGGGAGGGTAAGGGGGGGGGGGCGGGGCACACAGAATCTGAAGCAGGCTCCAGGCTCTGAGCTGTCAGCACAGAGCCTGACGCGGGGTTCAAACTCACAGACCGTGAGATCATGAGCTGAAGTTGGAAACATAACTGACTGAGCCACCTAGGCACCCCACTAACCAGGTTCAGGATTGTTTCTGATTATGTATGCCAATATTCTATTGGCCCTGTTTCTCTGGAGAATTCTAATACAATCTTTTTAAGAGTTTTAGCAGGGGTACTTGGGTGGCTCAGTCTGTTAAGCATCTGACTTGATTTTGACTCAGATCATCAGGTCTCACAGTTCGTGAGTTTGAGTCCCACATTGGGCTCTGCACTGACAGTGCTGAGCCTGCTTGGAGTTCTCTCTCCCTCTCTCTCTGCCCCTCCCCTGCTCACACTCCCTCTCTATCTCAAAATAAATAAAGTGTAAAAAAAAATTAGCAAAGGTTTTCAGACTAAGGGCTGAGCTATCAGAGCTCACATGTCCATCCTAATAAAACAAGAGCTAGAGCCAGACAAGTAGGGGGGCTCAAACTAGCCAGAAACAGGTCATTTATGAGCCTTCATAATTGCATAGGGCATCAAACTGAACTACACAGACTGATAATGTGGGGTCATTCAAAAAGGTAACAGATATGAATAGAAAACTGGGTATATAAAAACTGCAAATATCTACTATACTGAAAGTATGTTATTTTATGTTTCTACAACCTAGATATTCTTCTTGATCATAAAACTGCTTTCTGCAATGACAGGTTCTAAGCCAAATTTGGTATCTAAAAATGCACATATTTCAAAAAGAGAGTAGGCAGAAATTCAACAATGTATTAGGATACATATGAACATGAACAGTAATGTAATCAGCCATAATAGAGGCCAAGAATTAATAACATTTAGGGGCGCCTGGGTGTAGGTCAAGCCTCCGACTTCGGCTCAGGTCATGATCTCAAGATGAGCCCCACGTCGGGCTCTGTGCTGACAGCTCAGAGCCTGGAGCCTGCTTCAGATTCTGTGCCTCCTTCTATCTCTCTTCCCCTCCTTCCCTCATGTTCTGTCTTTCTCTCACTCTCAAAAATAAACATTAAAAAAATAATTCATAACATGTATAAACCATCTGAGTATGCATACAATGGAGGTGGACACTAAATAAATGACAAATTATCTAATTCTATTGTTTAAAAATGTATACCAAGCCTTTCCACTATACTTCAATAAATATTTTTTTAAAAAATAGACATCATAAATATTAAAAACAATTCACCAAATTTTGAAAAACCAGACAGTTTTTCTACTACAATATATATGCTATAGTACTCTATGCATGTTACTATAATTATTCTTACAGTATTCTTAGTGTCTTTATTTGCAAATTGAGTCGTAGAACACCTGTTCTGCCCACCTCTAGAACTGTTGAGGAGATTCAAGAATATATGTTAAATCACTTTGAAAACCATAAAATCCTATGCAAATGTTAGACTGTATATATTGTGGAGGAAAAGTTCACTACTGTGTTGTTATTAATCCAAAAAGACTCCACAGAGGAAGGAAGTGAAGTTTCAGCAGCTATAAATGATTAATTAACCTGCTGAGTCCAAATTATGTTGCAGGTCAAAGGCATTCTACGGTAGCACTGTGTTTGTGAATGTAATACTTGGGAATATCAATTAGCTGCCATAAAAATTTACTCAAAGGGAGTGAAATTCATCTACAAAAGAGCTGGTGAGTCTCCCCTGACTGCATTTTGTTGTGATGTACAAATAACTGTACCTGATAACATCTTCATAGATTTTTTCCTCTTTTTTTCCAAGTACTTATATGCACTTCATTTGAAATCCCCAAGTATTTTAGTAATTAGACAAGCAATTACTGGAATTTGAGAAAGAGACTCAATAGACAGGTAAAGGAAGAAAAAGAGGGCAGAAATTATTGAATTCAGGAAATAACACTTGCCGACAATTCTCCCATAATAAATTGTTCCTTTACCTAATCATTTCTAATTTTATGAGTCACTTTGACCTTGATTCCTCCTAAAGTTTTTCATAGATACTCGCCACCATATACTCCTCTGCTACATTTAGAGCCCTAAAAACAAATGCAATGTACCTTATTTAATTTCAAATGCGACTCACTAGTACACTAGCTAATAATCATTTTATTTAGGTAAGTCATATGGAGTCACATATTTTATGTTTGAGAATTAAAAATAGCATTATTGCTTTTGAGATAGGAAAATGAAGTTAGCTTAAAACAGGCAAATACGAGTGGAGAAATGAGCCTTATAAACAAGATGTAAAAAGTGAAAAAAGACACACATAGCATAGGCATTTAAACGTAAATTTTCATAATGTTTATGAAAACGTACAAGTTGTGAATATATATAGGTATTTCTGTTTGTTTTGTTTTGTTTGAAACCATTGATGTATTTCCTTACCTCATCCTGAAGAAGTTTGGAAATAATCCATCTTGCCTTGTGAAATGAATGCATTCGACTGAATGGAAGAATCCAGTACTATTTTCGAGTTTGATCTCAGCAAGTGTGAATATGCTGCAGCTGCATTTCCTTGGCATAATTAATTCCTCTTGGAAAACTTCCTTACCAGGAGTTGGAAGGCTAATGTAGAGAGAGGGCTTGGCTTCCTGAGGCCAGCTTTCGTCTGGAGCATGCACAGCTGTGGAATTCTAGGAAGTATGGAAGCTGTTCAGGAAATGATGGAATGAGCATATATAACACCAGAGAGAACAGTTTTACAATTCAATATGGAGTGTGTGGTCTCCAGTCTGAGTTATAAGCAAAGTGAGAGGAAAAGAAGGGTATCTTTATTCTTACGCATTGACACTTCGGCTATTCGCTCATATGTTTGCCTGGTCACCAGAACTGTAGTACCTTGTTATCGATGTTGATCTTGGGGATGTCTCATCCATTTTTCTCCATTCTAGCTGTATTTTTCTTTAATCAAAGATCTTATGGGGCGCCTGGGTGGCGCAGTCGGTTAAGCGTCCGACTTCAGCCAGGTCACGATCTCGCGGTCCGTGAGTTCGAGCCCCGCGTCAGGCTCTGGGCGGATGGCTCAGAGCCTGGAGCCTGTTTCCGATTCTGTGTCTCCCTCTCTCTCTGCCCCTCCCCCATTCATGCTCTGTCTCTCTCTGTCCCAAAAATAAATAAACGTTGAAAAAAAAAAAAAGATCTTATAAGACGTTAATTCACTATACAGGTGTGCTCTGCTTTAATGAACAGTGTGTTCTCAGGGGCAACATCTCAAAATACCTAATCCTCAATATTGATTTTGTCTAATAAGAAGCCAATATAATCCACAAAATGATTAAAGAAACCAGAGACAGCATATTCACAGATAAAGGGGATACTTGTAATTTTTATTTCGTATATACTCTCTCCTGTTAAACAAAGAATTGGATTTGGAAAGACGGTTGTTGTAGCTATCATCTGCTTCAGGTACGCAGAGCAAAGAAAAATTCTTCATGCTCCTTCTGCATTCTGGTTTCCTCTAATGGTATGCCAGATGGTGTTTGCTGTTCTCGTTCTTGTTACTGTTTGTTTGTTTGGTTGGTTGGTTTTGGTTTTGGTTTTGCCTGAACTCTTGTAATCAGAAACTGACAACAGGGGTGCCTGGGTGGCTCAGTCAGTTAAACAGCTCAGGTCATGTTCTCACGGTTTGTGAGTTCGAGCCCGAGGTCGGGCTCTGTGCTGACAACTCGGAGCCTGGAGCCTGCTTCAGATTCTGTGTCTCCCTCTCTCTCTGTCCTTCCCCCACTTGTGCCCTGTCTATCAGAAATAAATAAATGTAAATAAATAAAATAAATAAAAGAAACTGACAATTACCAGAGCATTGAATGTACTTATGTCCTGAGGGTGTTTCCAATCCCTGATGGCCACACTTTCAGGTTAATGTTCACTGGAAAGCAGTTAATAACAGGTCTGTGACTTGCCCCCCTGTAGACTTCAGCATTCCCCATAGAATGACTAATTTCAACCAGTTCTCCTTGTATATATGCTTTAATACTTACCAGGAGAAAGACTTAAGGAAGGCATTATTGAAAAAAAATACTTTTTTCAAAGGACATGGCCAGTCTCTCTCTCTAAATAAGCTCTAAATTATGGGTGATTGTTGGCTACAGAATGAGTGTTAGTCACATCAATATTTTTATCTTGTAACTAATGGGATATAAATGGAGAAGACCACAAACCAAAAGAGCTCCCTTTTTAAAAAAATTTCACACTCACTGTTGAAAACACATCTGTTAATACAAAACTAAAAGTAGTTTCTAGGGCAGGGAAAGACACAACTGGAAATATCAATTAAAATAGGAAATAGACTAATAGGGATAATCAATAAAAATATGAAAAATGTCCTATCTCACTGATAAAATATGGGCATGTAACTTAGAAATGCCACGCACCCTACAGATGAGTAAAATATTTAAAATAATGATTGTGTGGGATGTCCATATGCATATAGGAGAAAGGCAATGCTTACACAATTTTAGTGGGAACTGAACTAGATAAAAGCACTTTGGAAAATGTTTGCCATTATCAAATACAATAGAAGATGCAAGGGCTATGCTGCAAGCTTTCTACTCATAGGTATGTAATACAGGGCAATGTATTCACTTATCACCAGGGTATGCATGGTTAACAGAGTCTTATCTACATTTGGGTCCCTGGAATCCACCTGAATGTCCCTCACAATATCTAGATAAAATTCATGTCAAACCACTGAATGCTATACAAAACAAAAATGCAAAATTACAGCTAAATGCAACACCATAACTCAATCTTTAAAACAAAATTTAAATGTAAAAAAAATACACAAAATAAAATATGCACTATGATTCCAATTACATAAAGTCCAAAAATAAGGCAAAATTGAGCTCTCTTATTTAGAGAAGACTGCATGGTTGTTAAAAAAGGAGAGAAGGAGGGAGGTCAGAAAAGTGATTTCCTCAGCAGAGGTAGAGGAAGTTACAATGCGTAAAAATGAATTGAAGTTATTTGTCTATTATGTTTTTTTGTTCTATGTAGTAATTACAAGGATGTGTTCCTCACATCCATTTAGCAATTTGTGCTTTAGCAAACGTGTAGGTGCTATGCACATATACATTTGTGTAATATTTCAATGTAAAAAAAGAAACTTAAAAAACCTCCACAGCATCGGTCAATTCTCAATATTTAATCTCTGAGAATACTAGTAAATATTTGTTTCTGGATTCTGCAGTTGAGAGAATATAAGCTACAAATACCAAAGTTCCCAAGCAGACCTGTAATATGTTGAGCAAACATATTTATCAGGGACATATTTATTATCACCCCTTTAATTATAGCAGGATGGGAACTGAGAAAAAAAAAAAAGATAGGGACAGAGATGAAAAGTAGGGCACTAAAAGTGGGTTTAAGTGACTTCTGAGTTGTTGTCTATATAAAATTGGGGGGAGGGAGATCAGATGGTCTGTAAACAAAACTATTGGTTTACAGAGCTTGAAAATTCCAAAATACCGTGTAATGCACAAGATATATTGATGATATATAATGAGTAAATTGCTCTGGAGATATTAATCCTTTCATGCTACATTATTCCTTTTCTTACAGTGTTTCCTCTTAGGCTTAAAATAATGAAAACACAATAAAGTATAATTTTGTAAATAAGTGATCACCCAAAGGCAAGCAATACAAAATTAAAAATATTTTCATTGTCTTTCTTTTCATTTCTAAAGCTTTACCAGACACAGATTCCAAACTATGCAAGGCTTTCTTTCAAAATGGTGATTTCCGTTCATCATCAAATTATTGTATATTTGTTATTACAGCATTACTATCATGCCCTGTTGTACTGTAGGGTGTCAAATATTTTACGTATATTCATTTGTGTCTCCAACAACGTTGATGTTATGACAAAGTTGAGACTGAAATTTGGTAAAGAGGTTTTTGATTTTTACAGAGGAATCATAAATATTCTTGGGAGCTCAGGGAAATTATTTCATCTTTGAATGAAAGACAATTGGTACCTACTGCACTGGGTTTATGAAAAAATCGGAGTAAGTTTGTCTGCTATAGAGTTAAATTTCTCTATTCGGTTGGGCCAAAGATACCGAAATGCCTCCTTGAAAAGCAAATGTAGATCAACAACAAGGGCAAAGACATCTACACATCAGCCATGCTTTTAGTATCATTAGGAGACAAAGAATGTTTCAATGTTCAAATCATTGTAAGTGATGAGTTTATACTTTACCAAGTGGTTACCATGTTGTTTGTTGCATACATATTCTTAATATCTATATAGGGTAATACTATTATGAAGGGTCATTTTTTTTTCTAGTTTATTTCCTATGGTCATACCGAAATGGTGATCCCTGATTGTCACGTTGTCATTGCTCTAGTATATCTTTGCCCCTCTCTTCATTTGCAGCCTTTCTGAAGCAGTTTGTTTTAGTCTGTTTCTCGTACAACACACAGAATGTTGTTTTGTCAATTTGAAAATAAAATTTTCCTTTAATAGGCCAGTAAAATCCAATCACATTTATAGATGCCTTATAGGTTCCAGCCTTATTTTATCATTTAATAGTTGCTGTCCATTGAGTTGTTTTTGTTTTACCTTACTTGGTCAGTATTCTTATCTGTTTATAAAATTTATTTTTAGGAAGGTTTTTATTTTATTCTAGTGGATGCCTTTTCTTTATACTGGTACTTTTTATCATGTCCTTAATCCTCTTTTATAGCACTTATTTCCTTCTTCAACCAACTTTTTTTTTTTTTTTTTAATTTTTTTTTTCAACGTTTATTTACTTTTGGGACAGAGAGAGACAGAGCATGAACGGGGGAGGGGCAGAGAGAGAGGGAGACACAGAATCGGAAACAGGCTCCAGGCTCTGAGCCATCAGCCCAGAGCCCGACGCGGGGCTCGAACTCACGGACCGCGAGATCGTGACCTGGCTGAAGTCGGACGCCAACCGACTGCGCCACCCAGGCGCCCCAACCAACTTTTGAAATAATATCATTTTGTTTGTTTCAGCAGAAAAAACTTTATTTCTACCAAATTAAAAAGTATGAATCAATCTTCAAGCAAGATAATCAAAACAGTCAATGCACAATTAACAGGAGGACATATGCAGAATGGACGACAGGTTTAGATACTTTGAATTAAGGACATCTTTTGATAATATTGCTCTAATTATGTTTCAATATGAAAGCATACCCACAAAGAAGGAAGAAAATAATTTAATCTCATATATTTACCCTAGACTATGAGTTCTTAGTCTAAAACAACATCAAAACTGCAAAATGTTCTTTTTAAATTAGTAGGTTACTGGTGGTAATTGATAGCAATGATAGAGCTGCAGCAATTCTGAAACTATTTTGTGATTATCACAGAACTGAGGAAATGCATAAATATTTATTTTTGTGGACATCGGGTTGGTTCTCACACAGGAAAAGAGATACAAAAATGGGATGGAGATACAAAAATGCTACACTTCACGGTAGGAGAACTACAGTTATTGCTATGAATTCATGAAAAGTAATACTCGATGTATGTATGTGTTTGTGTGTATATATGTGAAATATAATGTTGAATGCACAATATGTAATATTAATATGTAGCATCAATTTCTATCTGATGTAAGAGCTCCAAGACAGGGAAACTAGTAGCTATAAAGAAAGCATGATAAGGTTTTGATTTTTCTTTTCTTTTCTTTTTTTTTTTTTTTTTAAAGTTTATTTCTTTATTTTGAGAGAGACAGAGCATGAATGGGGTAGGGGCAGAGAGAGAATTCCAAGCAGGATCCACACTGTCAGCCCAGAGCCCTACTTAGGGCTCAGCCCCACTAACTGTGAGATCATGGCCTGAGCTGAGATCAAGAGTCAGATGCTTAACCAACTGAGCCACCCAGGTGCCCCAATAAGGCTTTGATTTTTAAAATTATTTTTCACCAAAAGGAACCAAGGATCTCTGCAGAGATCTGATTCTAGTGCTGATGCAGAGATATTACATGGTAATCCTGGAACATCAAATCATTCCAGAAAGTAAGGATATGCTGAGAAAAATAACAGAAACATGTTAGAATGTTACAGGGAGAAGTGGAAAGGGGTACCACGGGGCGACTGGAAGAAAAGTGAACATCACTATATTAATGACGTGTCAGATTTTAAAATTTATTTTTAACATTCATACAGTGAAATCCACTCTATAGCTATAGGGACTGGTGGATCTCAGGTCTGTAAGTGGGTTGCTGTTGTCTACACAAGCACGGCTACGGAGGTGACACCATTGAGAACAGTTTGTTAGAAGGAACCCACTCCTGACTGGCCAACATTCGGGAGTTAGTCTGTCACACTGCTTGGCAAGTGGCTGTTTGGTTGAGCTTATTTAAAATCAATTCTTGCAGCTACTTGTTATTATGGTATTGGTTGCACTAAAGTCCAGGATTTCTACATAGAATATCCACATGGGTTTCTTTCTGCACGATGACTTCGAGAAACAAGGTAGATCTACATGGGCATGTACTACATATTACCAGTGCATGAAATGTGACATTCTTTGCATTTCATGCCGGTAAGAAAAAGAATGCAAACTGGCATGTAGAGCTTGATTCCATCTGTGTATAAAACAACTATCTATAAGTATATAATACACACAATTTATTATGAACCACTCTTCATGTATTATTATCTCGCAACTAAAAAGGAAAAATAACAAAATGCCTGAATAATGTGTATGTGTTATAATAATAAACAGCAGACTAAAACAAGTCCTTCAAAATCTTATCTACAAAAACAATTCAGTTAGTGTGTTTTCCCTTTCTTTGAGTAGTCTATAAAACTCAAAGTCTAGATACATCTGAGTAGTATACAGTATATAGACTATACGTATGTGTAGAGAGAAAAAAAAATGTTAAGAAATACCAACATGTACTGACTTCTTATTATGCTTTTAATGTGTCTATCCCTTCTTCCCATCCTTGAGACCCAAGAAACAGAAAGAAAAGAAAAGGTGAGAAAATGTAAGTTTTAGCAAAGGAAGGAGATCCCTATTATGCAATAGGTATTCTTACACCACAAATGGAAGTTAAATTAGAGGCAGGATGTCTCCAACTTGCAAAACCTCATCAAAGCCAAAATGAAATCAGTTTATATAGTCTAACCATAGGGGTTAATGATGAACAAAATTTTGATCTCAGCTCTGGAATCCCCAGCCTAATCCTGCATTTCTCAATCTTATGGAATTACTTTTCTTACCTTCTTCCTATTCTGGGCCCTTTGATGGATGATTATTAGCTAGAACTATAGAAAGTTTTCCCTGGATACTTCTTCAGGTTCTAACTTCATTTTAACTTCAGAATAATTTTAGCTAGCACCTTCTTTACCCATCCTAAATGCTTTAAAAATCTATTTATACTCTTTTCTATGTTCTTAATTAACACAAGATCGTCATCTTTTTTTTTATTTATTTTTTTTTAAATTTTTTTTTTCAACGTTTTTATTTATTTATGGGACAGACAGAGACAGAGCATGAACGGGGGAGGGGCAGAGAGAGAGGGAGACACAGAATAGGAAACAGGCTCCAGGCTCCGAGCCATCAGCCCAGAGCCTGACGCGGGGCTCGAACTCACCGACCGTGAGATCGTGACCTGGCTGAAGTCGGACGCTTAACCGACTGCGCCACCCAGGCGCCCCAAGATCGTCATCTTTAAGTGTTCACAAACATTAATTCACGCATTCTCTCCTTAAAATATTTTCAATACTACTGAACCAAAACCCATTTATTTGTGAAGGCACTTGTGGTGCAAGTGAGAGAAATCCAAGGCTCTCCCAGCATAGGCTGGAAAAAGGGGGAGCGGCGCTAGCATTTACCGTCTCACTGAAATGGGAAGACGTGTGTGGAGATGGCGTCACTCATCAGCGTCACTCACCAGCGATTAAGGGGTGGGGCTGGATGTATGGCTTTACTCCAAAGCTACTCTACAACATTACTGAACAAAGGTTAGAATCATTAAAATTAAAAGGTACTTGGTGAGCATAAGCATATGCACTTATTAAATCTACATACTGTTCTTTAATAAAAGAAAAGAACTATATGATCCTGTCAATCAATGCAGAGAAAGCATCTGACAAAATTTAGCATCCTTTCTTAATAAAAACCTTGAGAAAGTCAGGATAGAAGGAACATACTTAAACATCATAAAAGCTATTCATGGAAAGCCCACAGCTAATTATCATCCTCAATGGGGAAAAACTGAGAGCTTTCCCCCAGATCTCAGGAACACGACAGGGATGTCCACTCTCACTGCTATTGTTTAACATAGTGTTAGAAGTTCTAGCATCGGCAATCAGACAACAAAAAGAAACCAAAGGCATCACAATTGCCTAAGATGAAGTCAAGCTTTCACTTTTTGCAGATGACATGATACACATGGAAAACCCAATAGACTCCACCAAAAGCCTGCTAGAACTGATACATGAATTCAGCAAAGTCGCAGGATACAAAATCAATGTACAGAAATCAGTTGCATTCTTATACACTAATAATGAAGCAACAGAAAGACAAATAAAGAAACTGATCCCATTCACAACTGCACCAAAAATCATAAAAATGCATAGGAATAAACCTAACCAAAGATGTAAAAGATCTGCGTGCTGAACACTATAGAAAGCTTATGAAGAAAATTGAAGAAGATACAAAGAAATGGAAAAACATTCCGTGCTTATGGATTGGAAGAATAAATATTGTTAAAATGTCAATACTACCCAAAGCAATCTACACATTCAACACAATCCCAATAAAAATTGCACCAGCATTCTTCTCAAAGCTAGAACAAGCAATCGTAAAATTTGTATGGAAGCACAAAAGACCCTGAATAGCCAAAGTAATATTGAAGAAGAAAACCAAAGCGGGAGGCATCACAATCCCAGACTTTAGCCTCTACTACAAAGCTGTTATCATCAAGCCAGCATGGTATTGGCCCCAAAACAGACACATAGACCAATGGAATAGAATAGGAACCCCAGAACTAGACCCACAAACGTATGGCCAACTAATCTTTGACAAAGCAGGAAAGAACATCCAATGGAAAAAAGACAGTCTCTTTAACAAATGGTGCTGGGAGAACTGGACAGCAACATGCAGAAGATTGAAACTAGACCACTTTCTCACACCATTCACAAAAATAAACTCAAAATGGATAAAGGACCTGAATGGGAGCCAGGAAACCATCAAAACCCTAGGGGAATAAGCAGGAAAAAAACCTCTCTGACCTCAGCCACAGCACTTTCTTACTTGACAAATCTCCAAAGGTAAGGGAATTAAAAGCAAAAATGAACTATTGGGACCTCATGAAGATAAAAAGCTTCTGCACTGAAAAGGAAACAAGCAACAAAACTAAAAGACAACCAATGGAATGGGAAAAAGATATTTGCAAATGACATATCGGACAAAGGGCTAGTATCCAAAATCTATAAAGAACTCACCAAACTCCACACCCAAAAAACAAATAATCCGGTGAAGAAATGGGCAGAAAACATGAATAGACACTTCTCTAAAGAACACATCCGAATGGCCAACAGGCACATGAAAAGATGCTCAACGTTACTCCTCATCAGGGAAATACAAATCAAAACCACACTCAGATATCACCTCACGCCAGTCAGAGTGGTTAAAATGAGCAAATCAGGAGACTATAGATGCTGGAGTGGATGGGGAGAAACGGGAACCCTCTCGCACTGTTGGTGGGAATGCAAACTGGTGCAGCCACTCTGGAAAGTAGTGTGGAGGTTCATCAAAAATTAAAAATAGATCTACCCTATGACCCAGCAATAGCACTGCTGGGATTTTGGATATTGGAGTGCTGATGCACAGGGGCACTTGTACCCCAATGTTTATAGCAGCACTTTGAACAATAGCCAAGTTATGGAAAGAGCCTAAATGCCCATCAACTGACGAATGGATAAAGAAATTGTGGTTTATATACATAATGGAATACTACTTGGCAATGAGAAAGAATGAAATATAGTCTTTTGTAGCAACATGGATGGAACTGGAGAGTGTTATGCCAAGTGAAATGAGTCATACAGAGAGAGACAGATACCATGTTTTCACTCTTATCTGGATCCTGAGAAACTTAACAGAAGACCATGGGGGAGGGGAAGGGAAAAAAAAAAGAGAGAGGGTGGGAGCCAAACCATAAGAGACTCTTAAAAAACTGAGAATAAACTGAGGGTTGATGGGGGGGTGGGAGGGAGGGGAAAGTGGGTGATGGGCATGGAGGAGGGCACCTACTGGGATGAGCACTGGGTGTTGTATGGAAACCAATTTGACAATACATTTCGTATTAAAAAATAAATAAATACCCCCCAAATCTACATACCATTATAGAACCCTTTTTATGATTTAATTTTTGTTTATTTTGAGAGAAAGAGAGAGAGAGAGAGAGAGAGAGAGAGGGAGAGGGAGGGAGGGAGGGAGGGAGGGAGACAGGCTCCACACTCAGTGTGGAGACATATCGGGGGCTCGATATCACAACTATGAGATCGTGACCTGAGCGGGAATCAAGAGTCAGACACTTAAGCGACTGAGCTACCCAGGCACCCCATCATAGAGTGGACTGTTTAAACTAAAAGCCATGCAACAGGAAATGCATACCTTACTTGTACCTCTTAATCTTTGACTTTTGCACGGGTGGTCAAAGTGACATGGCAAGGGATGTGGACATCTAGTAATATCACCACTGCCATCAGTAGAACATTGGGAGGCACTTAAATGAGGGACACCTAGACTTTATAGTTATAAATCCACAGTTTTTTCTACTAGAAATATTTTACATCTTTGGACGATGATTTTGACCATTCCAATTACACCTGAGTACAGATGGGAATCAGGAGTCACTGTGTTCACGAGATGGCGACAAAGGGGTGAGTACGGGAGGTGTTAGCTCTGGTGGCACCATCCCACCAGGCGGTGCATGCAACAAAATGGCTCTCTAACTCATCTATTTCAGCTTGGCTAGTAATCAAATTCTTACTAAATATTCAAACCACTACGATATTTTTGTCTTCCGCTCTTCTTCTCAATACAAGTTTCCATATTTCCCTTTTATACTATGCTTTATATAATCTTTATATTATATATAGAAGGCTTATAGTATGCAGTGTTTATCACTTCAACTGAGGAAACATGCAACTGCTAATAGACTTTAATTTAAATCACAGAATTTCATTTCTGTAATAGCTGATCTCAGTTCTCACTGATTTATGATTTGGGCTAGGCTGTGATAGGAACTGGGGAATGCTACTTTTTTAAATTGGTAGTATATTTCAAATAATATCATTCCTGGGAATTGAAAAGTAATTCTTGTGAATTTAACAAGTTAAGGTACACTGTATAATTTTATGCTTATTTCTTGGTGATGATGCACTATTTTCTCATGGTTTTTAAGGATCTATTTGTAAAACAAAGCGCAAGAATTTCCTGTGGCTTTCCTTACAAAGCTAAGAACTGGGCTCAGCAGCAAGCCCTTTCCATTGTTACTTGAAAACCCTTAAAATATTGAAATGTCTACAAAAGCAATAAAATGATCACAGGATTATATGGTGATATTTAATTTTTGTACAAGTTAAATATCACTGATAATTAACTGTTAGAAGTTTATTTTGAAGTGACCTTTTCCTGGAATACCAGACCTTTGCAACATAATTAAAGGCTTTCTCATTGTAACAGTGCCCTATTGCTGATACGAAAGCTCTTTAAAATTGTGATTCTACTTTATAAATTATTATCAGTATATAATGTGAGTCATTTATTTTTGTTGTCTTATGAAATAGTTTTCTCAAGAGTTTACGTAGTGATGTGGGGCTTTTTGTTTGCTTTGGTTTGTTTGTTTCACATTTGGATAGTTTGACAGGATAGTGGGGGGAATGAGTGTTGGGAAAGTATGTTGGACAGTAAATCTGTGCACTTAAAACAATGAAAATCTCACTTATTCTTAAATAGGACAAATAATCATTAACCGTAACAGTATTGGTAAAACGACAATATTTATCTCTACTGTAACACACTAGCCTCTGTGAGGAAGCGGTGATGATGTCTCCTCCATAATGACTTCCTCACACCAGGCCTCCTCACTCCCTAATTAGCTGTTCCCACATATTCTTATTGCCAGAAATGTCTTCTTTACAAAGACTCTAGTTTTGGATTCGTTGCGAGGGCTAAAATATGAAAAATACCACAGAATCTATGGGGCACACATAGTACAGTGAAGGGAATTGATCAAGGCTTTGAGAGGAGGAGAAATTAAACCAAGCAGGAGGGTGCTTAGAATAGGAGTTGCCTGGAAATGAGACACAGAAGGAGAAGGAAAGGAACGAGAAGTCCTACATCTATTATTTCATGATTTTGGATGATTTCTATACATGTCTTAATTATACTTTTCCTTAGAAGGTAATATCAGAGTTGGAAAAAAGTCAGAATGGAAAGGGATCTTCTTCGCTTGGCAATACCATTGTTCATTGACTCTGAGACACACAATTTTTCTTACTTTAAATTTCTGAAATTGGGATATGTTTATATTTTAGTATAACTGATTCTCAAGAGCATCTCACATTTGATACATATGATAAATTGTTACATGTGTGACTCATTTTACAAGTGTCTGGTTTGTATAATATTATTGTGGAAATTGAAACGACACTAATCCAAGAGGACCTGCCAATACTATACACCTGAGCTTCAGACTTAGTAACATGGAAAACAGAAAACTTTATATGTATCATAGAACAGCAGGAAAAAAAAAAAAAAGATAAAAATCCTAAAATAGGATTATGAAACATTCCAAACAGAGTGAGAAATTTTTTAACACACATTTAATTAAAATCCTAGGAGAAGACAGAGGATGAGATTTATGCTATATATAAGAAGAAAATGTCTGAGAACTGATGGGGGACCCTTGCAAGGTCCAGTGAATCCAAAATAGTATAAATTAAACACAAAAAATCACCAAGATGAGGCATACACAGACTGCTCTCCTCTTCATGTTATTTAGACCCATCTACTGACTCACTGTGAGTCACCTTTGTGTGTGTATTTTAGCTGCTAATAAGCAGTGCTGTGAGCTATACCACCCTCTGTCTGTTACTCTTGGCATTCACCTTGAACAGGAAGTCATTCATCTCTTTTTTACCCACTTCTTATTTATCTTTCATATCACATACCGCAGTTCCCCCTCTTATTCTACCTGCCTAGCTTTCTCTTGAATATATATATTTAACAACTTTCTGGGACTATGGTGATTATTGCAACTGATTAATTGGAAGATATTTTATTTTGCTCTTTCTTCGGTGGATGGAAGCCAGACCACTGAAATGAATGATCAAAATAAAACATAACTTGTTACAATGTGCTCTGAAGATCAGAGTCATGATAATTAGCTATCTGTAGGTCCTGAGAATTCTGGATTAACTGCCAGATTTTTAAACTTTTATTTTTAAATTCCAGCTGTCTCTTTGATCACATCCAGCTATTTCAGTGGATACAGTTCTCATTCAGATGGTATGCTCATAAGCCATCTATTGGTTTACATTAAATAATTTGCTCTCACATGGCACCTCTCTTTAAAGCATTTTATAAATGCTAGTTAATTGCCATGCCCTCCGGAAGTGTTCCACATTATCATTTTCATCATACATATTAAGAAACCAACATGCAATGAGGTTCAAATGCTCCAATAAAGACCTCACAGTAGTTGGTAGCAGAGGGCAAAATAGAAATTTCCCGAATTTTCATGTCTTAGCTCACGTTTTAAAAACTAATGTCTATTTCAGTGATTGGGAAAGGATTTTAAGTTCCTTTTATCACAGAATCCTTGGAAGTTGGCAATGTGTAAGCTTATTGACTGATACCTTGGCATCCTGTTTGTTACTGGGAACCAACTAGACTACCTAATCAAACAGTTCATTTGAAGAATATTCTCATATACAACAACTCACTTGCCTCAAGGCCAGTCACCATGTTGTTATACTCCAGCTCCCTCACCTTTGTCGCTAGCCTTGCATTTTATTGATTTTTGAGACCAATTGTTATTCATACACACGACTTAGAGTCCTGTACCTGGATATAAGTATGACCTTTTTAGTAACCTATGTATCTGAACATGGTCTCAGGTCATGGAACAAAGTGCTTCTGTCCGTTATAGCCATTTATCTGGTATCCCTAGGGGAAAGAAAAAGAATCATAGTTTTTCCAAACTAGGGCTGTGGAACATTCTTTTAAAGAAGAGAAAACACAATAAAAGAGTGTTTAGGGGCTCTTAAAACAATTTTCACCCAGAAATAGTGGAGTGAATATCTCATTTCTTTACCCTTCTAACTCTGTCACTAGGTGAAAACCCACCTTAGTACTTTTAGTTAACAACTTTTATATGTTTATTTTAGCAAGGAATTTTTAAAGAAGCTAGCTATGTTTACTTTCGCTTTGGGCAATGCTTTCAAAGGCTTTGTTTTGTGAGGCCCACAACCAATTCACACATTTCTATATTCAACATCATCATGAGATTATTTCTAATAAAATCAGAATAAATACTTATTAACACTGAAAGCAGTAATTGCTATGAATCTCACATGAATAATAATTCTAATCCACCAGTGTAAGAAGGTCAACTAATATAATAAGGAGGAAAGGGAGGAGAAAATTATACTGTGAAATGCTTAGAACAATAGCTTAAAGGACAGAGCCCCAAATTAGAGATGTTACAAATAATCTTACAATGAAAGAATAAAGAATACTGTGATGTAGAGATTCTGAGCGAAAATGATGCATGGGTACATTAGAGGACTGGAATGCTTTCAGGACAATAAGACTTCCTTTGTAAATATGTGAGGGTCTGCGTATGAACTGGCCCTTCAGTGACGTCTTCTGTATTTCCTAGAACTGAGTAGAGCAGCCCTTTCAACAACTGGTGGTACCTTACAAGAAGAGACTGTCCTGAAAAATCCTCAAACAACCTTTGACAATCCAACTTACTTCACCATTTTGATGACAGTCAAATTATTTTTCAAAGTTTATTTACTTATTTTGAGACAACGTGTGCATGCATGTGTGTGCCCAAGCTGGGGAAGGGCAGAGGGAGAGGGAGAGAGAATCCCAAGCAGGCTCCACACTGTCAACGTACAGCACCAAGAAGGGCTCAATCCCATGAACCATGAGATCATGACCTGGGTTGAAATCAAGAGTTGGACACTTAACTGACAGAGCCATCCAGGCGCCTGACAATCACATCATTGTAACCCTTTTCTTCCTTTATTCAGTATAAATCAATGATCCTCAGGGCTAGTTGTGGGACTAAACCAGTGGCCCTGAACCTTCCCCCAGCCACTTCTCTGGTCCTCCATGAAGAAGTACAGTAATTGCAGACAACATGACCAGTGAGGTACTGAATCCTGTGGCAAAAATTTAAAATATATGATGCTTTCCCTGAAAACATCTACAGTTTAACAGTGAAGACAAAACTCACATAAAAATAGCAGCGGCAAATACCTATTAAACTCCAAGATACAGATGAAAAAGAATAGAGTTTAGAGAAGGAAAAACAGCCAGAACAACAACAAAAATCCAGAGGAGGATGCAGAACTTGAACTGGTTTCCTACTAGTGAGAGTAGATGAGAGAGGAGGGGCACATTCTGGAAACATGGAACAGAGAAGAGAGCAGACCTGATATAGCACAGGGAGGATGGATAGATAAGGTTCTTTTCTGTTTGATAAGAACCAGAGTGTAAAATAAATCTTCTCTCTCCTCCCAGTGTCTTTGAACATTCTGTTCCCTCTGGTCTGTTACCTTTCCTGCCTGTGTATTCCTGCAGAGTTGTGAAGACAGCTGGTTAATGTCTCTCACTCTGTATCATCTGTTTACTCCTTAGTTTCTAACAATTATAGGAGCTCTTTATTACTTAGAAATTGTTAATTTCCATCTCTGAATACCCCAAACCCAGAAAAATGCCTGCTTAATAGTAATTACTCAATGCCCTTCCCTTGTTCATTGTCACCACCTACTCCAATGGTGTACCATTCCTCACCCCAATCATCACAACACGTTTCTAACTGGTATCCAGTGCAAACAAAGTCTCAGAAATGTGTTTTCCACTTGACTAACAAAGTGAACCTTACAAAATGCAAACCTGCCATGCCTACCACCCAAACCCCTCCATGTGCGGGACATGGTCTAAATACTGCAGGATAACATACATAACCCCCATCCTATCTGGACGTTGGTGTCCTCTACTCCATATACACCCACAGAGCACCCCCAGACTCATGCTTCTTCCACTTTCCTAACGTGCTGGGCATCCCTCCTGCCCGTGGACATTCAGGCTTGCTATTCTGCAACCTTCCTAGTGACTTTTCATGCCTAACTCCTGCCTCTTCTAGTGGGTCAGCCCCCGAGGTTCTTCTAGGAACTATTTGAGTAAGAAGAAATACAGAGATGATCTATTTGTTTTAGGTTATTTCAGATTGCAAGATGATTGCTCTTGTTACTCAGAGAATATGACATTTCTGAGTTTTGTTTTTCATAAAGGAATAAAGAGATTAGATTGGCTTTACAGCAAAAACTTCCAGATCTAGAATACTATTGATGACAAGGAATTAATTATAGTGTAGTGTGAAAGCAGATTAAGGGATCAAAAGAAAGCCTAGCTTTTATTTATTTATTTTTCGATAGAGGCATCATTACTTCTTCATCCAGTATTATTGTCCAACTAGTCAGGGTCTTATTCTAGTATCTTAACGATAGAGACCAACTTATTTCTACTTGCAACCATACTTGATGGCTCTGTTTATTCATAGCTTCTACTTACCCTGGCTTCTGGCATCCTACAGTTTTATTGCCTCAGCTTTAGCTAATCCCTATATGTCTTTTGGCTCTGTCCTCTCTCAACTTCTGTTAAATTCATTCCATATATTACAGAGTGAATCTCTCCAAAATGAGATGTAATTGATAGAAATAGGTACACTTTCCCTTCTGCATGTATCTGTCATTTTAGATCTCTGTTTAATAAAATTTTCAGTTGGATTCTCTAGGGTCGGGGAATTATTCCAGTATCCCATTCTGGCATGGTCCAGTGGTCAGCATTCCTCAGAAGATGGCTACAGACATTACCTATAGTCAACAAATAATAACACTTGTCTTTGCAGAACCTAGGCTAACCACTTTATTTCATAAATGAGAAATTTGAAGGCTTAAAATAGTTTTGGAATTTATAAAACATCTATTTGCTATAAGCAATAGCGTTATAATAATACAAACTGTAACATTCAAAGCAATTAACCAATGTGACTCTGAAATAAGGTATTTAACTCATAAATGGAAAATAGGCTATGACATAAAAAAAAACTCCCAGATATTTACTCACCAAATAAAAGTAAAATGAATATGCTTTTGTATAAAAGTGCAAATTTGATAATTCCTTTATTTTCTAATATTATTTAAAATAAGGTCTAATATAATACACATTTCCTAGTTTTTCATGTAAGCTGCATCTAGTCTGAAAATCCTTGACTTTTATTTATTAAAAAAATTTTTTAATGTTTATTTTTTAGAGTGAGAGAAAGACAGAGTACAAGTGGGGGAGGTGCAGAGAGAGAAGGAGACACAGAACTTGAAGCAGGCTCCAGGCTCCCAGCTGTCAACACAGAGCCCGACGCTGGGTGGAACTCACGGACTCACTGGCCCAAACTCATGGGCTCACTGACGGCGAGATCATGACCTGAGCTGAAGTTGGCCGCCCAACCGACTGAGCCACCCAGACGGCCCAAATCTTGACTTTTAGATAAACAACTGGCCCATTTAATACAACGTATGATCTATCTGGATTTATATCCACTGTTTGTGTTTTCTCAATTATTTTTGCACCTTTTGTGTGTCCCACATTTTTCTGTGATTCAAAAAACAAAATTATCTTACCTTCTTTTAAATTAATTGACTTATTGATTGGGTGATATAAATCACCGCCCAGGGGATGATAGCTGCCCTGTTAAGATCTCTCGCTGACCCAGATCTCCCAGATTTTTGAGCTTAACCTACCACTCATGCCTGTGCACAAGGACCATGGAGTGACCTCTGGAATGACCCACAGCTACCTTTATCTAATTATAATACTAAAATCTCTGCCTAAGGAGGAACCTCAGCCTCATTTACATAACATACAATGTGTGTGGGGTCATGTTTCCTTATGGCGCATGCATGACCTTAGGCCCACCTTTACATGTGATGACAAAGTTTCCCTATCTAAAGATTCATCCTAGCTCGAAACAAAAGGAACCCCTTCACCTGCTCTTGGGGAGTCACAGCTTTTGGAAGTCATTCCCCATGTCTTCTTATTTGCTGCTAATAAAAGTTTTCTTTGTGTGACAAAAAATAAAATAAAAACTAATTAACCACCTAACTAGTTATTATATTTGTTATTTTTATTTTTATTAAGTTTTTTTTCCTTTATTGCCTTGCAACCTATAGATTTTATTTCCCTTAACCATTTTGAGTGGCTAATCAATAAAATAAAGTCGACAAACCTAACTAATCACAACTAAAGTTACTAAAAATCTTTACTGTCTTCCTGCCTAAAGCAAAATTTGCAAATGATTTAACAAAACATTGTGTGATATTAGAATGCAGTTTTTAACCTTGTCAATTTATGTTATTACTATTCTAAACAGTCTAATTTCATTTACATTTTCTCATATGTTTACCATTTTCTTTTTTGTATCTCAGAAGTTTCTCTTTTAATAAAGACAGTCTTACCTATGCTAAACTATATTCCTTGGATAAAACTGAAAGGCATACAGAATGGAAAGAAGTATTATAAGTCTGCATCACCTAAAAGGAAATGTTGGAGTCCTAACCTCCTGTTCCTCAACATGTGACTGTATTTGGAAGTAGGACCATTCCAGATGTAATTGTTTAAGATGAGATCATGCTGGAGTTAGGTGGGCACTGACTCCAATAGGCCTGATGTCTTATAGGAAGGTGGGCATGTGAAGATAAACATACAGGAAAAATACCATGAAGACCAAAAAAAAACCCAAAAACAAAAAACACAAAACAAAAAACTGGAATGATGCATCTACAAGCCAAGGAAATACTGAGGTTACCAGAAGCTGGGAGAGAAACATGGACCAGATTCTCCCTCACAGCCTTTTGAAGGAACAAACCCTATTGAACCCTTGAGTTTGGGCTTCAAGCCTCCAGAATGGTGAGACAATAAATTTCTGTAGTGTTAAGCCACCAGGTTTGAGGAACTTTGTTACAGCAGTCCTAGGAACCTAATACAAAGAAAAAACTCATGTTTATTTAACACTTATCTGGAAAATGCTAAGAAATCTATCAAAGAAGTTTCTAGAAGAAATAAATTTAGTAAACTAGCAGAATAGGAAGTCAATCTGCAAAAGTAAGTTTGTGTTTTTGTATACTTGCAATGAACAATCAGAAATTAAAATTTAAAATACCATTGACAGTAACACTCATGACTGTTAAATACATAAAATACATTTATTAAGCTATATGTGCCCTATGTGCCCTGAAACACTGCTGAGAGATAGTAACTGAACCATAAATTAATAGAGAGATGTGCAAAGCCATGAATTGAGAGACTCAAGTTCTAAATCCACAGATCAAAGTCATTCCAATCAAAATTCCAGCAGGCTTTCTTGCTATTGTACAGAAACTGACAATCAGGTTTTAAAGGTATATTGAAATTCAAATGACTTATTATAGAAAAATTTAAAAAAAATTACGTCAGAGGATAGTAACGTTCAACTTCCAGATAGTAACGTTCAACGTTACTATAACACGCCGAGAAACACAAATATGGTGTGATCATAAAGTCAGATGTTGTATAGGTCAATGGCACAGAATAGAAAATTCAAAAATAGACCCCCTCATGTATCTGATTTTCAAAAAAAGCATCAAAGCAATTCAATGCAGAAAGAGTAATCTCTCAACAAATGATACTGGAACAATTGAGTAACTGTATGCAAACATACAAACCTTATACAGAAAGGGACACATTATTTGCAAGAGCCCTATTAATAAAACAACTTCTTTCCAGATATATAAAGAACTGTCATATCTCCGTTACTTTTCTATATACTAACAGCGTCAGGAAGTAGGAACAGACACTTCACCAGAAAAGATACATACAAAACAAACAGCACAGAGAAAAAGGTTAGCTTCACGAGTCATTAAAAAGTGCAGATTAAGGTCACAATGTGGTATCTCGGCACACTTATGAGAATGGCAAAAAATCTGAACGTCTCTCCCTATCAAGTGATGGTGAGCATGTAGACTGGCTATGACACTCATACCGTCCCGGCATGAATGCACTCTGGAAGAAAACTGGAAAGTTTATCATAAGGTTAGACATGCATTTACCATACCGCACAACAGTGCCATGGCAACGATAGAAATATATGCCTGCCCGAAGATTCACACGTGAATGTTCAGTGCCACTTTGTAACGGCCCAAACTTGGAAAGTTTCCAGATGTCCACCTACTACTAAATGGTAAAAACAAATGAACACACCAACAGACAAACCAACAAACCTGTGGCGTATGCACACGATGACATACTAGTATCAACAAAAAGGAAGGAGCCACTGGAATAAGCCAAACACTGACTCAACTCAGAAACACAGAGTGAAGAAGCCAGACGCATACAAGACTATATCCTGGAGGATTCCACTCATAGGCAGTTCTTGAAAAGTAAACCCACAGTAATCAAGAACTGATCAGAGGTGGCTAGGGTCTGGGAGCGGAGGGCAGTGATAGGCTATACAAGGTCAATAGGGGAGCTTCTGGGATGTGATTGCGGTGGACGTTGTTTAAGACTCTATACAGAGGTCACAACTCACAAAATGGTACACTTATAGTCCATACGTTATACCTCAATAAAGCTGACCAAAACTATTAAAAGCAAGTTTGTTACTTATTTTTTCATTTTAAATAAATATTCATTTCCATACCTTATTTTTCCTATATATGTTTTTTCTTTCTTAAAGATAGACCTCTTAATGTATAAGCTTCTAGGTGCTAAATATTTAGTCGTACTCCAAAAGAAAGTTTCCTGCTCTTATTAGGGCGGTATAGTACAATAAATACCAACCATGTAACTTTATAAACAGATATTATAAGGTCAGGTAGTGACAGGTACTAAAAAGAAAACAGAGTAATGTAAAGTAATAGGGAATGCCTCTTCTGATCAGATAAAGCCTGTCTGAAAAGCTAGTGTGTGCACAGATGCCACATTAATGGACAGGTGAGTTATGGGGCCGCACAGTCTGCTAGGATAGCAAATGCAAAAAGGCTGGGTTAAGATGTAGGTGACATGTTCAACAAATATTTTACAAGCTAGTAAGGCTTGAGTAAAGTGAGCGAGAGTGGATATAGTAAAACAAACCACAATAGCAAAAAACCCAGAGAGGCAGGCAGGAATTGTATCACGTAGGACCTTAACAGATTTTTTTTTCCCCTAAGAGGGATGGGAAAGCACTGTACTTTTTTGAGCAGAAGAGTGACAGAGTCTGCTTTAAGCTATGACCGTGTGTGGAGTAAAAGACCTCTGGAAAGAAAGCGCGGGGTCAATTGGAAGGCTACAGCAGTACTGAGAGTGAGAAATGATGTTGGCAAGTTTAAAACGCTAGCAGCAGAGGTGGTGAGAAATAGATAAGATTCAGGATCTATTCCGAGGATAGCAATGACACTGTTTGCTAATGGACAAGATATGGACTACGTCAAAAAAGAAGCAACAAATATGGCTCCATGATTTTGACCCAAGCAGCAAAGAGAAGCCAAGGCCACTGTTCTACTAAGTTTTCTTCCCCTTTTCTTGTATCTTTAGAGTCTGCCTAAAACCTGTTTCCTTTCAGCAGATTCACAGGGTTTAAGTCCCTTCTAAAACAGCTCTGAGAACATGTCTACAGTAAAGCTGTGCCCTGTGCTCAGTCTCAAATGTACCCTTCCCTTTCCCCTTATTGAAACTACTGAGAAGAATATTCTATACCCACTCATTTAGTTTTTTTTTCCAATTTTCAATCCAATTCTGCATTAATTCCACCTCTACCATTCCTGATCACTCCTGCTAAACACATTGTTGAAAGGAAAGCTCAGCACATCTTAAAAGGCTTCTCAGCTCGAGTAGAAAGCCTTAAGCACATTCTATTAAAAACAGCCACCAATTATGGAAACAGCCTAAATGTCCATCAACTGATGAACAGATAAAGAAATTGTGGTTTATATACACAATGGAATACTACGTGGCAATGAGAAAAAATGAAATATGGCCTTTTGTAGCAACGTGGATGGAACTGGAGAGTGTGATGCTAAGTGAAATAAGCCATACAGAGAAAGACAGATACCATATGGTTTCACTCTTATGTGGATCCTGAGAAACTTAACAGGAACCCATGGGGGAGGGGAAGGAAAAAAAAAAAAAAAGAGGTTAGAGTGGGAGAGAGCCAAAGCATAAGAGACTGTTAAAAACTGAGAACAAACTGAGGGTTGATGGGGGGTGGGAGGGAGGAGAGGGTGGGTGATGGGTATTGAGGAGGGCACCTTTTGGGATGAGCACTGGGTGTTGTATGGAAACCAATTTGACAATAAATTTCATATATATTAAAAAAAAAAAAAACAAAAAACAGCCGCCAAGAAGGAAACCACAGCTTCAACAATTATGTTAAGCTCTACTAAACCTGTCTAGTCTTCAACACTTGGCTCTTTGGGTTTACCTGGGTCTTACTCTTAAGATATTGAGTCCAGGGCTTCCACCATGTATGTTTACCACCTGATTCCACTCCTCTGTTGAACTGCATCTAAAGAAACTTGCTTTATCTGAATTTATAACCTCAACTTCAGCCCCACCCTTGCTGTGCCATGAGACACGTGTGGGAGCACATTTGCTGAGGACCATAGCTCACTGGGTTCTACAAATGCCCACGTAGGAGGACACAGCAAAAAGTTCACTGAAGAGCTACCTGGAGCTAACTTCGTTTCTCTTTCTCAAGTCAAGCACAGCCTATTTCTCTTTCAAGTAAACCATAGGTGAAGATACGTCTACGTACGAGAGCCTCGATCACTTTTATGGACTCTGATCTGAATTGTTGCTTCTAGCCAGACAGGCAGACTCCCCACACTGGCTGCAGTTCAAGTCAGAGGCACCTAGTGAGTTGGGTATGTAATGATTCCATTCAATTTCCAAAACTATTCGAATGTTCAAAACAATTTCCTAGTTTTTACTGATCAATAAATGGCAAATTAAACTTTAATCCTTTAAGGAAACCAACATAACTTTTCACTCTATCATTTTTCTTTCACATTCATATTAGTAAGTTTACACATATTTACTAAAATGGATTCTGAAATGCTAGACTGTGTGGATACAGCCCTCAAAACCCACACAGCCCGGGACAACTGTGGCTCATCTACTATCCTCATGAACCATGATAAACAAATAAGCATTTGAAAGCAACCAACATGTCCCTAAGTAGGTGAATAAATGAACAGGCGTACATCAAGATAATGAAATTTTATTCCACACTAAATATAACTGAAGTATGAAACCATGAAAAGATATGGAGAAATCACAAATGCATGTTATTAAGTGAAAGGCACAATCCAAAAAAAGGCTACATAATGTATGAATCCAACTATAAGTCATTCTGGGAAAGATAAGTCTATGGAGATAGTAAAAGATCAGTGGTTTTCAGAGGCTGGAGTGGAGGAGAGATGAACAGGTGGAGCACAGAGTATTTTTAGGGCAATGAAATACTCTGCATGACACCGTAATTATAACACATAACATTATCCATTTGTCCAAACACATAAAGTGTCCACCACCAATGGACCCTCATGTAAACCACAGAATTTTGGCTGATTATGATGTGTCACTGTAGGCTCAATAATTGTAACAAATGGTCCACTCTGGTGGGGATGTGGATAATATGAGGTGGGGTGGGGGGAGTATTCTGTAAGTTCCTCTCAATTCTGCTATCAACCTAAAACTGCTTCTAGGCAGAGAAGGCTGTTGAGCAAATCTTGGGATTCAAAAAACTAGACTTTGTTTAGGTGGAATTTAATATATGAAAGGAATGAGCAAGAGATGGGAATTAGGAAAAAAGACAAGACATTTAGCATCTAGGTGTGTTTTATAATTGCCTTGTTTATGTGGCTATGTTGCTTGCTCTATCTATCTATCATCTAATCTAATCTATCTATCTATCTATCTATCTATCTATCTATCTATCTATCATCTATCTGGCAACAGTCAAAACATCACTTATATTTTTCTGGATTTCCCTACAAGATTTGAAACGTATATTCTCCTGTGGTGGATCTGACACTGCATTTCCACTTTCAGAAGGTACTTGATCTGTTCCCTATCAAATTTGTTTTCCTTAATTATATAATGCTGTCATTTATTTCCGTGTCTTGGAGAAGCAGTGCTTCCAAATTCCCACTACCATGTTTTTCTTCTAAAGTGATTTCCCTCTTTACTCAACTACTGTGATCTTGCATATAAGCAGATGTAATTCAGATTCTCAGTAAAAGGTATACCTACTTTTGCTATTTTCTTCTGAAGTTTTTAGTTTTATCTGTGTTGCTTTTAGCTCATGTGGAAACCAATTCTCCAATTTTACTTATAATAATGATATATATATATATGTATATATGAAAAATTTTTAAATACAGGAGTAGAGTTCAATGGAAATAAATATCCTACCATTCCCTTTATCCTCTGTAATTCCTATTGCCTATGAAAGACCATTGTCATAGTTGAAACCAAGATCACATTCTACATACTTTATTAAGTCATGATTTCTGTTTCCCCTTCAACCATATATTATGGACTACCCTATTATTTTATTCCACAACATGGATGGTTAGTATCCTTTTTAAAAATTTTACAGATTTAAACAATTTTTTCTGGTTTCTACAAATACAGCTGGAATACATATCTTGGTACACGTTTTGTGGTTTTGTACATTAACTGATATATTAGTAAAAGTATAATGTTTTTTTTTTTAATTTTTTTTTTCAACGTTTATTTATTTTTGGGACAGAGAGAGACAGAGCATGAACGGGGGAGGGGCAGAGAGAGAGGGAGACACAGAATCGGAAACAGGCTCCAGGCTCTGAGCCATCCGCCCAGAGCCTGACGCGGGGCTCGAACTCAAGGACCGCGAGATCGTGACCTGGCTGAAGTCGGACGCTTAACCGACTGCGCCACCCAGGCGCCCCAGTAAAAGTATAATTGAGTGAAAATGTATACATAGTCCTCCCCAAAGGTTTAGGTCATATATAATTTTATTATCAATGTTTAATCTCCACTTTACACTCTACTCTCACAAACCAAGTTTTTACAAATCTATAAAAACATGTTTTTCCAGTAGGTGGGCAACACAGTTATCTTATTTTTAGATTGGTTTGTTGTTCTTGGGCTACTGGTGAGATTGTTCTGCTGATAAGCTCTTTGCATTTCTTCTACGTATTCTCTGTTCATATTTCTTGGTTTTACTTCTGGGATATTTGATGTGGATCTTTCACTTACAAGGCTCATTTTTGTACTAGAAATACCAGCTTTTTGTCTGGTACACATGGTGTAACTGTTTTGTCTGGTACAGTTTTGCTTAAGTTCATTTATAAATACAGTCATTTATAAAGTAATCTTATGTTTGTACTCAATATATTTTACATATAATGTATTTGCTGTCGTTTCTCATGAACAATGGTATATGTTTACTGGCCAACTTGAAAAGAAAAGGAGACTATGTCATGGGAGGGTTAAGAATATCACTTTTGTGGGGTGTCTGGGTGGCTCAACTGGTTAAACATCTGACCTTGATTTTAGTTGGGGTCATGGTCTCACAGTTTGTGAGATTCAGGCAGTCAGCGCAGAGCCTACTTGGGACTCTCTCTCTCTCTCTCTCTCTCTCTGTCCCTCCCTTGCTCTTGCTCTTTCCCTCACTCTCTTTCAAAGTAAATAAATAAACATTTAAAAAGAGGAAGAATACCATCCTTGCAGTCAGCAAACCTACCCTGCATTTCAATTTTGCCATAAGTTACCCATGTGACTTAGGTAAATTATATTTTCTGAGCCTCATTTTACCAGGGTAAAGTTGGAGAGAGTAATACCTCTTTATTTAAGTTGTTGTGAAAAATATTTTAAATAAGAAAATGAGGTGCAATAATGTGCTTTCTATGTGGGTATAAATGTTTGTTTTAAAACAATCAACTTTCTGTAAGTTTTATCCCACTTTGGTGCAATGCCTTTATATATTTACATTTCTGCATAACCACATAACTTTAGAACAAGTCTCTTATTAGGAAATAATGTTAGGATCTTGATAAAAGGGAATGGAATAGCTTCTGATTAGCTTTAAACTGCAAATTTTAGGGGAAAAACTGTAGTATAAAACTCTTTTAAAAACTAGTATATTTGTCTTTCTCTGACTGACTTATTTCACTTAGCATAATGTCATATGATTACACTTATAGGTGGAATTTAACAAACAAAATAAATGATCATTGGGGAAAGAGAGAGAGAGAGAGAGAGAGAGAGAGAGAGAGAGAGAGAGAGAAACCAAGAAACAGACTCTTAACTATAAAGAACGAACTGATGATTACCAGAAGGGAGGTGGGCAGGGTGATGGGCGAAATAGCTGATGGGGATTAAGGAGGGCACTTGTGATGATCACTGGGTGATGTCTGTAAATGTCGAATCACTAAACTGTACACCTAAAACTAAAATTACACTGTATGTTAACTAACTAGAATTTAAAACTAAAAAAAAAAAAGTTTTAAAAACAAAACCTAGTATGATAATTGTACTTTTAACTTCAAAAGTAGTTTATCAAAAAATTAACATAGTTAATAAAATATTAAGATTCATTGCCCAACGGGAAGTATTGACAGAAATGAAAATTAGCTTTTATCTATTATCAAACTTTGTGACTGGTAGGAATAGAGTGTTGAGAAGGATCCTGAAGGCACATCTTGGCTCAAGAGGGAACAGAGTTGTGGTTACTTAATGGCGCTGCAGGAAGAGGGTTTGGCAGTTTCACTGCTGGGGACATGCCACCCACGACCACAATGAAAAACAACTGTGAAACTGTATTTCATATATCACCATCTGAATTACCCCACCACACACACACACACACACACACACACACACACACACACACACAGACACACACACACACACATAAAAGGTGAGCCTTTTAGAATTTCTTAGTTTGATCACAAGTGTCCGCTGGTGAATACATAATGCTTTGTCAGCTTTTTCCACTGGCTAATATATTTGCTTTGTTTTCATCAACATGCATGTTCTCTATCTCATCACATTTCCTTTCAAAAGTCTAAGCCAGCTTAATTTTATCCAGGAGGGAAGACATATAAGAACAGAGAATATATAGGATTTAAAAAACCAAGAAACTAGTCCAGTATGTTACTAGTCTACATGATCCCATTTCCTTCTACATGTATGCAAGTTAAAAAGGACTTTAGTGAATCAACCCACAAAAATAGTCACAAAAATCTAGTTTAAAACAATAAGACACACTTTTGACAATAGAAGCAACTAAAAACCTATGTTCCTAAGTCCTACCGCATAATACCAAACAACTTAAGTTCTTTCCTGAAGGTGTTTGTCACAAAAACAACACATCCACAGTTTTTCAGAGCATGAACAATAAGTATCTGTGTTATGGAACATAGAGGGAGCTGTTGGCAAAGGTATAGTAAACCGATCACAAAATACACAGTGAAATTTTCCAATGAAACAATATTTGGAAACCTTATTTCTAAGATATGAATTGATAGCTAAAATATGTGATAAATTATGATTGAAGTCAGTATTTTTGGAAGGAAATTGTGACAGAAATTATCTTTTGTTTCTTTTAATAAAGATTTTCATGAAAAAAGAAAAAAAAAAGAACGGGACTTTTGCTATCCAAAACAAGAGTACCTATAAAATGATGGAGGGGAATGCAGCGTACATTTTGTTACTTTCACTTTATGTTGTGTCCACTACAATGATTCTGGGATTTACTTAGGATGGCAAACTGCTCCCTTCCTAAAATTTAAATTGTATAATTATTAAAGAAAAATGTAAATTAGTCTCAAAGCATTTAAATTTTATAACCACTTCATTTTAGTCGAAGGTTGTAATTTAATCTTTTAGATGATCTAATGCAGGCAAAACATATTTGGTAAGATAGGTATCATGGTGATCCATGACAACATAATTGTCCCCAAAATTCATTACACATATAAAACAAAGAAACATTTGGTTGATGACAGGTACTGAAGACAAACAACATACTAAAGTAATTGAACATATAATCTGAATTTGCACCACCTGGTTAGTTGTGAATTAAACCGACATGAATAATAGTGTTTCCTAAGAATATGCACTGTCAATTAGTATTTGAATGTCGGTTTTAAAGTGGATTAACATTGTTATAACATGATTAGAGAAGACAATTTAGGTGATACAAACAAACTTTATTTAACACTTCATGAAGCAGACAGTCTCCATGCAGAGAACTGCAAAATAGGATGGAAGACAGGTAGCTTTTATAGGATAAAGAATAAAATACACCGAAGAGAAAAGTGGAAAATATCTGCCTGGCTGGGGCCACAAGTCCACCTTGTCTGAGGCAAGAAGAACCAGAGTTGGCTTGGCATTAGGGGACTGGCTGGCTGATTATATTGTATGTTTGCTCAAGCGGAGCATTTATAGAGTCGCAAAAGTGTCTAAGTCTTGTTAAGTGATGTGGCATCTCGGACAGGGATAGCTCCATCTCAGGTCTAGAAAGCTATTTTACCAATCCCCCATTTTTTGTCATTCTTGACAATTCTAGAGGTTTGGTCAAAATGTTGGTCTTAGTGTTAACTCTCAGTAAGCACTGCCTCTTCAGGTCTCAGTTTATTGTTCTTGAGAGAAAATGTCAGACTTGTATTATTGGACCTTGCTATGTTTTTTTCTCTTTTGTCATTCTAGTAGAAGAGAGACCATCTGTTGGTTGGTCAATGGATGTCCCCATGCATTTAAAACATATGAAAGAATGTGGTATATCAGGGAGACAGTTGTAATTATCAGCAACAAAACAATGCCTGTGGTTTCAAGAGTGCTCCTAAGTCAGGGTCCCCATAACTCAAACAAACTAGCTAGAATCCAGTAAGTCAAGAAATAACCCCAAAGAGTGGGATGCTTCTTTAAGCCAGTGGCCTGTTTATGTATTTCATGTGACTAGGTTTCCACTTTCCCAGAAATGTTTATCCAGTCAGCTTATTCCAGAGAAAATGAGACATCAGAAATCAGGGAAAAGTCTGTGATAGGCAGAAGCAAGTACAGATTACTAGCATCATAACAAATCCAACAGTCACGTGGAGGCTGAATCACTCTTCCCTTGCAATGGCCCAAGATATGTGAACAATGGCATTATCTCTTCAGGCCAAGGCAAGGAAAAAGATGGACAAAGAATCATAAAGATCTTTATGGTATAACTAGGAAAGAGAAGAACAGAGAGGTAAGGAGGGATGGAAAAAATGTTCTTGATCCAACATATTGGGAGGAAGCAGTCTACCTCAGCGCGGACTACTTCTCTTCCTAGTCTATTTGATTTTGAGGTCTCCTGTGTTTATACAGGACCAGGTGTCAGATGAAGTCTTTGGTTGTGAAATATGCACCCAAGGTTCAACACCTTGTAATCTGACAGCAGTATCGGTGGTCGAGATTTCTTGGTAAGATCCACTCCAAGAATCTCACTTTTGCATAAGCGTCAGAGTAAAACAGTAACTGTCTACATATGACAAAAGACTTAAAAATGCCCAATGCTAAAGATCGTGTAAGAGTTCATTATAATGGAACTGACAAGGAAACTTGGTTATTTCTGGGACATAAAGCATTTTAAGATAATAATCGGAATTATGACTTGTAATACTACACCAAGATATGTCCAATTTTTAAGAACGGCATATAATTTCTGGGACACTTCTATTAATAGCATATACCCATACAGATATAAGCTAAAGAACACTTAGTATCACTTCTGATTTGACAATGCTTCCCATGTAATTTAACATTCCAAATAAGCCTAATTGGCTTAACAGTTTTATTTTTATAAGAAGAGAGAACAAATATTTTGAGATGTTCCAGAGACTGGCTGAAAAATTCCAAAGTTTGCCTAAAGTAAAAAGACTTACTCAGAATTTGATTTTGGGTCAAAAAATATCCATTTAACCAAAGTGACAAAGACTCCAAAGGCAAATCCAGATATTTACATGGTTAAAAACAAACCAAAAAAAACCAAACAAAAACACGTGGATGTACTTTTTGATATTAGACCTCATGAAAAAATAAAATAAATCAAATTCCAATCTTAGGCAGCTTGACCACATATAAAATTCCTTTCTCAAGACTAATTTTACATAAACCTTCTACATTTTTAAAGATTCATTTATATTTTATCCACTCTGTTTCATTTTTCTCATTCTCTGAAACCACTGTTGTTTTACTTTAGGACAAACTTATTCTCCTTTTCCCTTAACAAAACATCTCTATACCTTGTGTCTTTCCTTACCAAAAACACATGCTAATTTCCACAGAGATATTTCTTTTATCATTTTATAGTAATTTTAATTACATATATTAATTAGAATTTTTAACCTTTAGAATACTTAATTCCTACTGAAGTCAAAAAAGGAAACAATTGTGGACTGGCCAACTTATAAATGCCTTTCATAATTTCTAGAAGTATACTCTTCCTTATAGTAAAATTTTTCATGTGGCACAAAACACGTATACTAATAGACACAAATACCTTTACTTCCATAAAAAGAAGTCAAAAGTAGATAAACTTATGTACAATAATCAATGTTTCATTTTTAATCTTATCTGGAAATAATTTAGCCAGTGAATACCCATCATTTTACATTATCTATCTATTGACCTATCGACCTATCTATTATCTATCTATTCAAAAAAATATAAAACTTGTGGACCCAAGAGATGCATGCAAGACAGTGGAGCTCAAGTCAGAAAGTGACTTACCCAGGGATTTTGGTAATGAGAGGAACAGTGAACTAAAATTTTCAGCAGGTGCCTCATGGGTACATCTCATTGTCCTGTAGGCCATCAGCAGTTAGCTTCTGACCCCATCCTCATTGCCAAAAACTGCTGAGATACAATCAAAGGAGACAATTTAGTTAATGTAAAGCTTGCTTACACTTCATGAAGCAGACAGTCTTAATTTAGAGAACTGCAAAATGGAGCAGAAGCAAGGAACTTTCACAGGATAAAGAATAAAGAACAAGGAAGAGAAAAGCAGAAAATATCTGATTAACTAGGGCCACACAGTCAACCTTGTTTGGGGTGAGAAGGCCCAGAATTGTCTTGGCATTTGGGTATTGGATGACTGGATTTACTGTGTTTCTGGTTAAGCAGCGTACTTATAGGCACGTATTTATAGACACACAGAAGTTATTTGTTTCATTTTGTTGATGTGCTACCCTGGGCAGGAGCAGCTCCATCTTGGATCAAGAAAGTTATTTCAACACCAGATAACCATTTTCAATGGTTTCTGGTTTACTTCTTGAGGTTTTTTGATTTTTGTGTCATCAAATTCATAACTATAGTCTTACTTTCTCCTCTGATTAAAACTAAATTTTGCATACAATTTTGATTTCTTAAAATATGTCCATACCAGTCCAGTTCGTAGAGATATTCATCAGTCTTTAAGCTGCTTATTACTCTGTACTATGCCTTTGTATTTTCCTCAACCTCTTATATTTGAGTAGTGAGGTAATTTCCTATACATTTCTACTATAAAATTACTGAAATAAAAAACCTTGTTTTGTATGAGTAAATGTTTTCCTCCCATGGAAATGGCTAGAAATTGTATTCTTGACTGCAAATGTAGAAGCAGTTTTGTTATTACTGCAAAATTTTCCTCCTTAATGTTATAACATTTTATATTCCATCAAAGTTATAGGAGAGTAATCTTTTGTTCACAAATTTATTTCCCTTTCTTTTAACCATTTCTTATGACAGCAAAGTGTCTGGAACATGGTAGCTATTAAAAAGGTGGTTCCCATTCTAAAAACTTTCACAATTTATTTCTAAGCCTTCTCCAACAACATGAAAAGCAAATTTTATGTTATGCTTAATTTAAAGATTTTTTAGAACTGTATTAGAAAGAGAATAAGTGAACTTCTTAGAAGCACATTTCAAAACATTTCTTTAATCATCAGACAATTTTTAAAAATCATCTACCAATGAGTATTTTCTCCTACTACATACGAATTCAATAAAAAACCTTGGCATTATGGTATACAAATCACTGTATCTTTGATCATACACATAAAGAGATGGTGATAATATTGAGCTATTTGTAGAACCGGGATTTGAATATAAACTTGAAAATGAGAAAAAGAAAATCTACCATAAGCACACAACAGCCTTCCTAAGGATTTTATCAGAAATGACCAAGGAGACACATGTCCCAAGATACCACTGCTTAAATAATTCATTATCCACTGCATGCTGAATGATGAAGAGTAAACAGTAAGGGTGCACATCAAGAAGCCTGTGCATCGGGATGCCAACAGAGGATATTATGCTGTGTGCTACAGCACTAAATTCCAAAGTAAACTTAACAACCTGTTAAGCAGGTTCTTTCAAACTTCCTTAATGTCTCTGAAATGAGGCCTGAACACATTTTTGACATCCATCTCTTTGAGCAGTTTCATCCACACTTCTCAGTTGTTCTACTGAATTATAACAGGAGAGCCAAGATCATTAATAATGATATCTTAGCTGTTGACAGCCTGCTGTGATTTAACCAATACTTATAACATTATGTGCTTGCTGCAGTGGTCGCAGACAAACACAAAATATTTATCAGAGTGCACTGGATAGGTTTTTTTATTAGAAAACTGTTTAAACAACTAGCTCATATTTTATTACATTCATTTTTCTAGTATTTCCAGTATTTTATTGTTGAAATAACTCTAAGCCCAAGATGGAGCCCGCTCCTGTGCAGGGGTGTCACATCAGGAAACTGAAACTTAGGTAACTTTTGTGTCCTTGTAAATGCTCCGCTTGAACAGAAATAGTAAATCCTGCCAGCTAATCCGCACACAACTCTGGGCCTTCTCACCCCAACAAGGTTGGCTGCATGGCCCCAGCCAATTGTATATTTTCCATTTTCTCCTTCCGTTCTTTATTCTTTATCCTATAAGACTTTTTTGCCTTCTGTTCCATTCTTCTCTAAATGGAGATTGTCTGCTTCACGAAGTGTTAAATAAAGTTTGTTGTGTCACCTAAATTGTCTTCTTTTATCAATTTAACAGTGGAGAGGAGGGAGTTGAGGATAGAAGGAGAGGGGGACAGGTGTATGACTTCTCTGAATAAAGAGTGAATCTTTCCATATTATATGATGTTGGCTTCTGAACCAGGTTTTATATATAAAAATATAAAATTAAGTTAAAAAAATGAAATGAAAATACAAACTCCAGATATGAATACAAACAAAAATGAAGGAATACTGCTTTATATAAAATATCATATAACCACACAGGGAAAAAAAATACGATTTTTGAGCAGAGTTTACTAGTTGTTTAAATTTATTAGAATATACTCTAAAAAAAAATACCTGAACTAAAAATTTGAATTTCCTTTAGTAGGGTTATTGTTAATAGTGGTACTGAACACGCTCTAGTAATTCTGTATTTTGTATGTTGTAGAATTGAGAAGTTGAGGAAATATATTTCAATATAGGACTGTCACTGTAAATAAAGGTAAGAGTATGGAAGAATGGGGTAGATAAGGAGAAAACTCTATAGTGCAGGATCTGAACTGGAAGTTTCCATATAATCTTATGGATACATCCCCTAGTCATTCAGTTAAGTTGCCTAGAAGTAGAACACTTTAGTACAATAAGCACAATAAATTTTTCAGATCTTGATTTCTAAATACCATTCTCCACTTAAGAAAGCAGAGCTCTGTGGACAAATGCCTGATGAAGGTGCAGGCTGAACAGAGTACAGGCTGAGCCTGTGGCATCTAATTGTGCAACAAAGAAAATGAGGGGGTGGGTAGGAAGGAATACATTAATTGGACATGTCAGGAGGAAAAGCTCTTATTGGCCAAATTTAGACAATAAAAAGCACTGAAAAGAAGCCTTACAATGAATTAAAATATACTGAATATAAAAGAATCCATAAATCCATAGCAATACTCAGAAAAATAAAAGAAATGAAAAAGGGAAAAAGAAAGCAAGATGGAGAGAGAAAGCTCTTCTCTATATTAAAATGTTAGCGAATGCATGTAGAAGGGATATAGGTAACACTAAACAAAACACTCCTTTGCAACCATGAATATATTGATTTTGGAAAGGGCCATCAAAAGATATTGAACTTTTGGGGTGAATGAAGATTAAGGGACAAAATATTCACATCATCTCCATGCATTGCTCCATTAACTATTTTTTTTAGGTTTATTTATTTATTTTTGAGAGAGAGAGCAGGGGAGGGGCCAAGAGAGAATCCTAATCATGTCCCGTGCTGTCAGGGCAGAACCTGACAAAGGGCTCGAACTCACGAACCCTGAGGTCATGACCTGCACTGAAATTAAGAGTCGGTCACTTAACAGACTGAGCCACCCAGGTACCCCAACTATTTGTTAATAACAAAAATAAAAGAGAACTTTTCATGTGAGGATTCTGGCAGTCACCATCTTAATCACTGGGACAGATTGATATGTGTCTTCTGATGATCAGTAACAGAAAATATATACAGTGTCACTGATTGCCCCCAAATGTCCAACCTAAGTCTAATCGTAAGAAAAGCATTAACAAATCTAGATTGTGAAATAGCAGGATGATGACTACACCACTTTGTTAATATACTCATTCTGCAGTTATTTACTAACCATCCACTATGTGCCCATCACTGGTCTAGGCAGAGAGCTTACAGAAAGGACACGTACCTTCTCAGCACTTATCACTTTACTTCAAACTAGAGGGCACGGCAGAAGCTTGGTAAGAATAATCTTTAGATCACGTGCTCACAAAAGATCCCTCTAGTGAAATAATATTTGAGTAAGATCCAAGAAAACTGAATGGGTCCATGTGTCCCATGTTGGAAACATGCTTGGCCTAACTGAGGGGTAAAAAGCAAGATAGCTGGCATAACTGCAGGGGGTTGAGGAAGGAGGAAAGCAGGAAAGAACGAGGTTGCTAGGAACCATTTTACGTCAGATGATTCATTTAAAACACAGCAAGGAATCTAGACTTTCTTCTAAGTATAATGGGAAACTACTGGGAAGAAACATGCCTGCCCACAAGACATGTATATCCTGTCTCTAAAGATATGTACTTGTTAATTTTTATCTTATTTACTGAGAAGAGAAAACTAAGATACAGTTTACATCTCTTAAAACATTTGTTTTATGTAGATTTATGGAAAACACCTCAAGAGTCAACTCTTTGGCTCTTATACAATTATTATTAAAGAATGACAAAAGAGTATGAAGACTTCAATGGGACCATTGTCTCAGAACCCAGTTAGAAGGAAGCTTGGGTGAGTTTTTAGAATAATATATTGTTTGAAACTGATCCCAAACCTCTCAGGAAGTCCCTTGATGATTCATCTTACACTTAACACACATTGTATTTGAAATTGTTGGAAATTTCAGCTGAGTCATTGTTCTATCAGTCCAATTGAAGGTATTAAAAAAAAAGCCTCCAAATTATGTCACAGTGGAGAAAGAGTATATGACAGCCTTCAATGAAATGTAATAAACAGCCACTGCTGTTTGAAGGGAGGAGTTGCAGGACAGGTCTTTTCAAGGCCATATTCTACCAACCACCTCATTTGCTAGTGCAAGCATTTTGGAAACTACTGGCAGGGGAGGAATTGAAAAATCTCTGAAAATGCTTAATTTCATTTTCAATTTAAGTAGCCGGAGCCTACTCAAAGACATAGTCTCTAGAGTGACACTCTGTAGCTGAGAAATTCTTTCAAATCTTTCCCATTCTGCTGCTAAGATTCCTTAAAGCAAGATATAGGCAGTTTGGTTCAGTTCTTGTTTGAGTCACATCTGAGGGAAGAAAATCCTGCTGATGCTCCCTCCTATCTGTCTTTACTAATGTCTCTATCACTATTCTTAATGGTGCTCTCTAAACCTGATGGACATGCCAGTCCATTTGAGTTTTTCTAAGGGCTCACATTGCCCTTGATCCCATTGTGGAATTTTGCTGAAGTCAATGGGAACTACATGACTGGATCAAGGTGGGATATACGACCTCATGAGTTTAATACAAATTTAAACTCTTTGAAAGAGAACAAGAAAGAGCCAGAGGAGTAAGAAAAATGTGATGAAATGCCCCAGCTGAAAACTAGAAGCAAATGAGAGATACCACATGGAGACATAATGGAATATCAGAACATATTTGTGAAGATACAGACAATGTAATAAATGTAGTCACATTTTAAAATAAGACTAGTGCTCAACTAGAACCACAGCAGGAAGAAATAGAAAATTTGAACACACCAATAAGCAGCAATGAAATTGAATCTGTAATTAAAAAACTTACAAAAAACAAAAGTCCAGGACCAGAGGGTTTCACAGGTGAATTCTGCTGAACATTTAAAGAAGAGTTAATACCAATTTTTCTCAAACTATTCCAAAAAAGAGAAGATAAAGGAAAGCTTCCAAATTCATTCTTTGAGACCACCATATTGTGGTACCAAAGGCAGATAAAAATACAACAAAAAAAGAGAACTAAAGGCCAATATCTTTGAACATAGATGCAAAAATTCTCAACAAAATACTAGCAAACCAAAACCAAAAATACGTTAAAAAAAGTTCTCTAAGAACAAGTGGAATTTATTCCTAGGATGCAGGGATGGTTCAATAATCACAAATCAATCACTGTGATACATTACATCAATAAGAGAAAGTATAACAAACACATGATCATTTCAATAGATGCAAAAAAGCATCTGACAAGGTAGAACATCCATTACTAATAAAAACCCTCAACAAATTAGGTTTAGAGGGAATATATCTCAACATAATAAAGGCTTTCTATTAAAAACCAGCAGTTAACATACTCAATGGGAAAACAAACTAAGAGATTTTCTCCTAAGGTCAAGAAGAAGACAAGGATGTTCACTATCACCACTGTTATTTAACAAAGTACCGGAAGTCCTACCCACAGCAATCAAAGAACAAAAAGAAACACAAGATATCCAAACTGGTAAGGAAGAAGTAAAATTTTCACTATTTGCAGATGACATGATACTCTATATGGAAAACTCAAAAAGACTTCACAAAAGACTACTAGAACTGATAAGTGAATCTAGTAGTCGCAGAATACAAAATAAATATACAAAAATCTGTTGCATTTCTCCACAAAAAATAATAAAGCAGCAGTAAGAGAAATTAAGAAAACAATCCCCCTTACAAATTGAACTAAAAATAACAAAATACCAAGGACCTTAACTGAAGAGGTAAAAGACCTATACTCTGAGAACTATAACACATGAACGAAACTGAAGATAACACAAAGAAATGGAAAGACATCCCATGCTCATGGATAGGAAGAACAAATATTGTGAAAATATTTTTAGTACCCAAAGCAATGTACACATTTAATGCAATCCCTATCAAAATACTAACAGCATTTTTCACAGAACTAGAACAGACAATCCTAAAATTTATATGGAACCATAAAAGATCCCAAATAGCCAAAGCAATCTTGAAAAAGAAAAACAAACAGCCTTCAAGTTATACTACAAAGCTGCAGTAATTAAAAAAAATATGGTACTGTCACAAAAATAAACACACAGATCAATGGAACAGAAATGACACCCAAATTATATGGTCAATTAATTCTCAACAAAGGAGGCAAGAATATGCAATGGGAAAAAGCAGTCTCTTTAACAAATGTGCTGGAAAAACTAGAGAGCTACATTCAGAAGAGTGAAACTGGACCACTTTCTTACACCATACACAAACATAAACTCAAAATGGATTAAAGACCTAAATGTGAGACCTGAAACCACAAAAAATCTAGACAAGAGCACAGGAAGCAATTTCTCTGACACTGGCCATAGGAACATTTTTCTAGATATGTCTCCTGAGGCAAGGGAAATAAAAGCAAAAATAAACTATTGGGACTACATCAAAATAAAGAGCTTCTGCAGAGTGAAGAAAATGATCTGAAAAAGTAAAAGGCAACTTATGGAATGGGAGAAGTTATCTGCAAATGACATATCCGATAAAGGGTCAGTATCCAAAATATATAAAGAATTAATACAACACAACACCCAAAAAACAAATACTCTAGAGAGTCGGAAGAAGACACGAACAGATATTTCTCCAAAGAAGACATACAGATTGCCAAAAGATACATGAAAAGCTGCTCAGCATCTCTCATTATCAGGTAAATGCAAATCAAAACTACAATGAAATATCACCTGATACTTGCTGGAACGGCTGAAATCAGCAACACAAGAAACAAAGGTGTTGGTGAGGATGTGGAGAAAAAGGAACCTTCCTGCAGTGCGGGTGGGAATGCAAACTGGTGCAGGCCCTGTGGAAAACAGTATGGAGTTTCCTCAAAAAGTTAAAAACAGAACTACTTTATGAACCAGTATTCATACCACTGGGTATTTACTCTCAAAATACAAAAAAAAAAAAAAAATTAATACAAAGGATACATGCATCTCTATCTTTAATTTAGAACAGCATTATTTATAATAGCTGAATTATGGAAGCAACCCAAGTGTCCACTGATTGATGAATGAATAAAGAAGTATATATGTATATACCACATATACGTGTACATCATCTATATATACGATGGAATATTATTGAACCATTATAAAGAATAAAATCTTGCCATTTGGAGCAACATGGATGGAGCTAGAGAGTATAATGCTAAGTGAAATCATCAGTCAGGGAAAGAAAGATGACATATGATTTCAATCATATGTGGAATTTAAGAAGTAAAACAAATGAGCAAAGAAAAAAAAGAGAGAGAGAGAAACAAACCAAGAAACAGACTCTTAACTACAAAGAACAAACTGGTGCTTTCCAGAGCGAAAGTGGGGGGAGGCTTGGGTGAAATAGGTGATGCGATGACCACTGAGTAATGTATAGAATTGTTTAATCACTATTTGTATACCTGAAATTAATGCAACACTGGAGCTAAAACAAACAAACAAACAAAAGCTTCATAAATTTTTTTTAAATATTAAAATAAAATAAGACTGGTATAGAATCACAAACACCATTATGGCCTAAAGCAGAAGGACCCTCAAGACATAAAACTTAACATGCAGATTTATGATTTAGAATTCAATACCAGACTTGTGGTTATAGCCAGATATTACATATATATTTTATCTCTATTTCTATTTCTATTTTTATTTTTGAGAGAAAGAGAGGCAGAGTTTGAGTGGAGGAAGGGGCAGAGAAAGAGGGAGACAAAGAATCCAAAGCAGGCTCCAGGCTCTGAGCTGTCAGCACAGAACCCGACGCAGGACTTGAACCCACGAACCATGAGATCATGACCCAAGCTGAAGTCAGACACTTAACTGACTGAGCCACCCAGGAGCCCCAGATATTATACTTTTAACGTTGTCATCAAGATTTTATCTTATATACAGAGAACAATAGATCACATTTGAGGTTTTTCCTGACCTTTTTCATTAATTACATTCCCAACTAACCAGAGAAAGTTCTGAGCTTTTCTTTTATCTGTACAAATTAGTACAACTTTCTGATATATATTTACCTTCCTATAAAGATAAATAACAATTTACACACTGGCAGATATACTTCAGTTTGTCTTGATTGCTCTGAGTGCTTCGGTAGCTTTCTTACAACTCTTGACTTAAATTTATGTATAAAGTATTCTTAATTCTCTGGTTAGCACCTTTTTAAAATGAAGTTTATTTCCTCATTTGTGAGGAGTGAGTTCTGCATAATGTCTTACTTAGTTCAATGAAATTGCAATCATTTTGACAGCACAAAATCTTCAGGAAGAAAATATGCTATAGAAAATATCAACAATTATTGAATTTAGATTGTGGGTGGAGGCTACTGTGGTGGCTCAGTCAGCTGAGCGTCCACATCGGCTCAGGTCATGATCTTATGGTTCGTGAACTCAAGTTCCACATCGGGCTCTCACTGTTGTCAGTGCAGAACCCACTTGAGATCCTCTGTCCTGTCTCTCTCTGCCCCTCCCCCGCTCATACGTTCTCTCTCAAAAATGAATAAACATTAAAAAAAAAAAAAGGACAGAGAATTCATTACCAAGAAATAAGCCAATAAGCAAACAAATGAAACATAACAACTAAAACATGTTGCCTTCATGTTATTCCACCATAAAATTGAAGAGTGGTAGGCATGGTTTTCATATGGAACTAGATAATAGGATGTTGCAGTTTTTACATACCTCAATCATCCAGTCTACACATGTGTAGTTCATGCCCTCAGAGATTTTATCCATTACTCATTACATTCCCAGTCCAATTTCCTTGACTGAACATACACATCCTTCATCTCCAATAAGCATTACAGTGAATTACAGACTGCACCTTATCACCAGCTAGCCTTAAAATTGCCCAAGGGAGTGCGGTTCTGTAGGCATAAACAGGGTACCCCATTCAAAAGCTGTTCCCCCACCACCTGATAGTGTGCCTAAAATGCCACATTAGAATTCAATCCTTGCAGGCTGAAATACTTTCACTCTCCAAAGAATTCTCTATTAAAATGCAGATATGGCTAAGAGATTAAACACCTAAGGTTAATTTCTCAAAATCAACAAATATTTTGGGAGATGGAGAGCAAGATACGAAAAAGATGAAATAAAAAATTATGGCATAAAGTAATAAATGGCCGGCTAAGCCAAAGGAGAAGGGAGCAGGGATTGAAGGGAGGACAGAAGGACCCCAAAGACATACTTAACTTCATAAGACAACATATGGAAGTGGAAAAAAACCTGAAACTAACGGAAGAATTCATTGCTGCTTTCAAATAACTATCTTATATCAGTGTTTGCACAAGATATTTTTCTCAGAAAATTTGTTCATGAGATAATTTAGGAATAAAAAAAGTCTTGTACAAGTAGATTTGAGAAACCCTTACACTTCACCTCCTACCATTAGCTTCATGATGGATATTACTATGTTAAGGGTTCTTAACAGTAAACAATGGCGATCTGTAACTCAGCTTTCCTAAATTTACATACGATAAACTTTTTCTTTAAGGCTACCACAGTGGCCTTCACCCACAATCCAAATTCAATAATTGTTGATATTTTCTATAGCATATTTTCTTCCTGAAGATTTTGTGCTGTCAAAATGATTGTAATTTCACTGAACTAAGTAAGACATTATGCAGAACTCACGCCTCACAAATGAGGAAATAACCTTCATTTTAAAAAGGTGCTAACCAGAGAATTAAGAATACTTTACACACATATTTTTCTTTAACAGGTGCATATTTAGAAAATGGACACACCGTGGGGCGCCTGGATGGCTCAGTTGGTTGAGCGTTCGACTTCGGCTCAGGTCACGATCTCGCAGTTCGTGGGTTCGAGCCCCACATTGGGCTCTGTGCTGACAACTCGGAGCCTGGAGCCTGCTTCAGATTCTGTGTCTCCCTCTCTCTGCCCCTTCCCCACTCATTCTCTGTCTCTCTCTGTCTCTCAAAAATGAATAAATGTTAAAAAAATTAAAAAGAAAAAAGAAAATGGACACCACACAAATACCAATATCATCATGCAAGCATCCAAAGTACACTGGAAACGAACTTGCTTGGGAATCGAAAGGACTACATTTAAGTTCTGGTTTTACCAGAACATCTAAGCATTATAGATTCTCTGTCAATTAATGGGAAAATAAGTTTTTTCTTTAGAATTCTCTCACATGATTATCGTAAGGACTCAGGGAAGTACCTAATAAACTAGAAAGTATAGAGGTATTACTTTGATTTGACTTCTTCATACTGGGTGCCACCAATTCTAAAGACAATCAGGCTACCATAGAGACCAACCAACAGACCCCAGTGGGGTTGAAATTCCCAATGGAACAGTTTCTTCCAAAACAAATTCATGAATCAGAATGAATTAATTCAATGAGCATAACACCTGGCTAACAAAAAACTCCTTTATCGGTCATCCCAGGCACTGCATCTTACTATAATAATGGTGTTTCATTAGTCCTGAAGGGATAAAGTTATGAGAGACTTACTTAATAGATATCAATGAAATGTTGTCCAAAGTAGAAAAAGAATGTTTTTTCTTTAAGAGATTGTTTTTATTTCATAAGTCACCTAATAAGGCAAGTAAGTAATTAGTAACATTTTTAAGTGAATGTTGGAATAGACACATGCACTGGAGTCCATACTGCATTGATAGTCTGAGAGATTAAGAATGTCAATTCCCATTTGGTTTAATCACCTCATATTGTTTGAAACTGGGGAATCAGAAAGAAAGCAAGAAGTGAGAGTGTTTCTTATGGAATGGAGGGAATTCCTGAGGGCAAGGTAGCAAGGGTCCTATGACAGATTTACAGAGAGATGTATGATACAACTCGAGCACAGGACAGCCAGCTCAGTTCCCTGGGGTATCCTTCTTGAGAAGGCCCAGCTTTGAGGTGCCTTCTCTCATGTGGTGTAAAAGAAAATTCATGTAGACTGGAACTTTAAATCATGTTCCTCCTATATCATGATCTTTTAGATCACAATAAAGTTGATGCTTAATGAGTAAAGTTCTAGTGGAAACTACTGGATTAAAGAGGACTGAGGGAGCAGAGGTGTTCCAACTCTCCAGAAGAAAAGAGAATTTTAGTACCTATCTGGTACAGTAGCTTAAAATAATCCATAGCATTCACTGACAGTGGAAAGGAATTCAATATTAGAAACAAGAAAGATAGCATATGAGAACAGTAGAGTGTATTTTGATTGCTCTACTGTTTGGAGAAAGCCATTTTTTATGAAGAAAAAAACCAGGATGCCCACTATCATCTAATTTGTACAGCCATAACATGATACAGGGGAAAAGCCAATAGTTTTTGATACATGGAAAAGAATATGCTGTGGACAACAAACTTGGAAAACTTTATTTCTATTTTTTTAATGTTTATTTATTTTTGAGAAACAGAGAAAGACAGAGTACAAGTGGGGAAGGGACAGAGAGAGAGAGGCACACACACACAGAATCCAAAGGTGGCTCCAGGCTCTGGAGCCCCAACATGGGGCTCAAACTCATGAACCATGAGATCATGACCTAAGCCAAAGATGGATATTTAACCAACTGAGTCACCCAGGTGCCCCTGGAAAGCTTTACTTCTATTACAAATGAGGGAAAAAAGGAAGTTATGCCAAGTGTTTTTGGTGTTGATTGACTACAATAAAATGATAGTAATTAGAAAAAATATGTGAAGGAGTGCCTGGGTGGCTCAGTCAGTTAAGTGTCCGACTTCAGCTCAGGTCATGATCTCGTGGTTTGTGAGTTCGAGCCCCACATTGGGCTCTGTGCTGACAGCTCAGAGCCTGGAGCCTGCTTCAGATTCTGTACCTCCTTCTTTCTTTGCCCTTCCCCCACTTGTGCTGTGTGTCTCTCTATCTCTCCAAAATAAATAAATGTAAAAAAAATTAAAAAAAGAAAAAATATGTGAAATAAAAAAAGTATAGCATATTAAAATCAAGCATAAGATTAATGCTAGGTTAAAAGTTGCACACTCAAAATAAATTTTTTTATTATTAGTGATCAGAAGAAAATAGACCTATATAAAATTGAACTATAAATTATAAAGAGAAACTACAGAGCAATATTCTTTATGAATACAGATGCGTAAGTCCTCAACAACGTAACAGTAAAATGATTCCAGCAAAATATAAAAGTGATTATATACCGTGATCATACAGAATTTGTCCCAGGAATGTCAAGTGAATTTAACATCTGAAAAATCAATCATTATAATAAATCATATTAATACAACAAAGGACAAAAATATTTTGATCTCAAAATACATAGAAAAAGCATTTGACGAAGTCTAACACCCTTTCATGATAAAAGGATGAGCAAACTAGCAATAGAAGGGAGTTTCTTCAACCTGATGTAGGACATGTAAGAGAAACCCAGAGCTATCATACTCAACAGTAAAGCTGAATGTTTTTCATCTGAGATAAGGAACAAGAATGTCTGTTTTCTCCACTTCTATTCAACATTCAACTGGAATTTTACCCAGAGCACTTAGACTAGAACATAATATGAAAGCATCCAGATTGAAAATAAATAAGGAAAATTATCTTTACTTGCAGATTACATGATCTCATATGTAAAAAATCCTAAGGAATGCACTATAGAACTATTAAATGAGTTCAACAAGGCTTCTAAGTAAAGTTCAATATATATAAAAAATTATTTCTATACATTGGCAATGGATAACCCAAAAGTAAACTTAAGAAAACAATTCAATTTAGAATAACAAAATAATAAAATACATAGAAATAAATTTAATAAAATTAGTGCAAGACTTATCTATCAAAACATATCAAAATATCACAAAACCTAGTGCAAAGAAATTAAAGAGTTAAATAAATGGAAAGACATCTCATGTTTACGGTCTAGAAGACTTAATATTGTTAAATAAGACAATACTCCACACCAACACTCCAATTTATGTACTGATCCAATGCAATCACTCTCAAAATCCCAGCCGCCTTTTTGCTTATTTATTTTATTTTATTTATTTTTTTGTAAAACAAATATTATATTTTTGTGAAGAGAACCTAAACATGAGCAAACAAACAATAACACAGTAGTTCACTGCATTTGTGAGACTGATGCTAGCATAATTCAGACTTTTCCTATTTTTTGCCAGATATTTTTAATTATGCATTTGTTTCTACTCAGGTATCTGGAAAAACTTTTTTTTTTTCTTCCAAGTTTTTATTTAAATTCAAGTTAGTCACCATGTAGTGTAGTATTTGTTTCAGAAGTAGAATTTTCTGCTTCAACACTTACATATAATATCCAGGGCTGATCACATGTCCTCCATAATGTCCATCACCCCAACGCTTATAGCAGCACTATCAACGATAATCAAATTATGCAAATAGCCCAAATGTCCAATGACTGATGAATGGATAAAGAAGATGTGGTATGTACACACACACACACACACACACAATGGAATATTACCCAGCTGTCTTTTAAAATATAATTTAACAAGAGAATTCTAATATTTATATGAAAATGCAAGGGATTTAGACTAGCCAAAACAATCTTGAAAAATGGCAAAACTGACTGACTCACACTTCCCAATTTCAAAATTTAATGCAAATTAACAGTAATCAAGATGATCTGATACTGACATAAAGATAGACATAGATCAACAGAACAGAAATGAGACTCCAGAAATAAACTTCAAATTTATGGCCAACTGACTTTTGACAATGGTACCAAGGAAATTCATCGAGGATAGAATAGTCTTTTAAACACACGGTGTTGTGACAACTGGATATCATATACTAACGAATAAAACTGTACTCCTTTCATGCACTATATATCATGATTAACTAAAAATTAAGCATAGACATAAGTGGAAGAGTTAAAATTCTAAAACTCTTAGAAGAAAATATGGGAGTGATGCTTTCATCTTTGGGACAAATGACTTTTTCTTAGACATGATACCAAAAACACAAGAACAAAGGAAAAACAATGGTTACGTTGGGCTTCATCACAATTAGAAAACTTTGTACTTCAAAGGACACCACTAAGAAAGTGAAATGATAATGCACTAAATGGAAGATAATTTTCAAACCATATATCTAATAAGGGACTCATATACAAGTTATATAAACATGTCTTAAAATGCAATAATAGAAAACTCATTATAAAATAGGCAATGGATTTGAATACACTTTCATCTTAAGGAGATATACAAATTGTCAATAAGCAAAAGAAAAGATGTTTAACATCACTAGTCATTGGGGAAATGTGAATCAAAACCACAATAAAAGGGGCACCTGCGTGGCTAACTCAGTTAAGCATCCAACTATTGTTTCAACTCAGGTTATGATCTTGCAGTTCATGTGATCAAGCCCTGTGATGGGCTCTGTGCTGACAATGTAGTGTCTGCTTGGAATTCTTTCTCTCTCTGTCCCACCCTCTCAAAAAAATATATATATACATATACACACACATATGTATGTATATGTATATGTATATGTATATGTATATGTATATGTATATGTGTGTGTATGTATATATATATATATATATATATATATATAAACCCAATGTATTGATATACTATTTCATATACACTAAGATGGCTAAAATTAAAGAAAAATAAGACATATAATAACAAACATTCACAAGGCTGTATAGAGACTGGAACCCTGATACACTACTGGTAAGATTGTCAAAGAGTGCAGCCACTTTAGAGTATAGTAGCTATGATAGTTCCTCAAAATCATAAGCACATAGTTATTTTATAAACCAGAAAATTCACTTGTAGGTATATACCCAAGAAAGAGAAATAAAAACATGGCCACCTCACAAGCTGCAAAGAATATTCATAGTAGCATTACTCATACTAACCAAACTGTAGAAATAACCTCATGTCCTCAATTTATGAATGATAAAACCCCAAAATATACAATGACGTATCATTTGGTAATACAAATCAATGACGTTTTGATACATACTTCAACACGGATTGACCTTGAGAGCATTGTGCTAAGTGAAAGAAGTCAATCACCAGAGAACACATATGGAAGATTCTATTTAGAGGAAATGTCCAGAAGAGGCAAATTTACAGAGACAGAAACTAAAGGTTTCTGTTTGGGTTAATAACAATACATTAAAATTGGATACTGAAGATGAATGAATTAATTTTGAATATGCAAAAAAATGAGTTGTACAGTTTATAAGGGTGACACTTCTGGTAATAAGATTACTCCTCAATACGGTTGTTATAAAAATTATCAAGGAAAATCAAATTCTAAAGTGAAAATGTCAGAAGTAGCAATGATTGTTCTTTGCTGGTTTCATAGCGAATTCTTCAGTAAATATCATTTAATTTAACCACTGTAACATCTAATAGACATGAGAGTAAGAGGCATGGGCCCTTATGGGTTGGATTCTGCCTCTTGCAAAATTTACATGCTGCAGTTTTGACTCCTAATGACTCAGATGTCAGTGTATTTGAAGACAGAATCTTCCCAAAAGTAATAAAGTTAAAATGACATTGTTAGGGTGCGCTCTAATCCAGTATGATTGGTACCCTTATAACCAGAGTAAATCTGGGTACACACACACAGAGGGAAGACCATGTAAAGACGCAGGTGACATGGCCATCTGAATATCAAAAAGAGAAGGTCAAAAAACAACAACAACTCTGCCTATACCTTCATCTTGGACTTCCGGCCTCCAGAACTAAAAGACAATGAATATGCATTGTTGAAGCCTCCCAGTCTGTGCTACTTTGTTGGAGCACTACTGACAGACGAACACACCCAACTTACAGAAAAGTTAACCGAACAAGTGACCTATGAAAAACCACTCATTTGTTACAAGTATATCCTTCTAAAATGGCTCTAATCACAGCAAGTGTTGGCTTGAGAAAGTACATTAAGTTTCCATAGAAAATTACAAAGGACAAAATTTGGCCTTGGTTGATTTGCTGAAGAGATGGACCGCTTCAGTTAAGGATTTCTTTCCTTCTTATCTATCTGACTCTAAGGTATGCTCTGAAATGAGCTCACAATAGCCCTAGAAGTTTGCAAATGCAGCATTATGATTCATAGCAGAATAAAACTAAGAGCAAGCAACAGTTTATGAGGAAATAAGCACAGATTTAAAGACAGACCATGGCAATAAACAACGTTCCTGTCTATAAATGTTGAGGGGAAAGATGACTAATTTGATATATACATTTTTTTTTAGCCTCCAACATGGTGTTATTTTACCACAGACAGAAAGTTTCTCTTCAGAATTGTCAAGTGGAAAGTTAGGAGACAGTGAGCTTCTTATGATTGAGAGACTAAATGCCTTATTTGTCTGAGTAGTCAGTGAAGGCAAGATGTTCAAGCAAATACCAGATTTAGTTATATCATCTAGAAAGGAATTTTTGTTTCTTTATGATTTATGGTTGATCCCTGTGACCTGTATGTATAGAAATTCTGCACTAGGTAATTCTCAAGTGTTAGCCTGCAAAAGCCAACCTTATAACCTGCTCAAAATATTTGCTCTGATTCTCTACAGAGAAATACATAGATCTTGGAGTTCAGTTAGCAAGAAGTGACTTTTTCTTTTATATGTGCAAATTATTTGACTTTGAAATTTAGAAAATATATTAGAAATATATATTAAAGATATACACAAAATATATATTATACCTAATATGCTATTTAATAATACATAGGATATACTATATATAATATATAATTAACACACACATATATAAATATAAATATATATAAAGTTTGCCGATTGGTAACTTGTTGGGGAAATTACTCGTCATATTCCTGCCATTAATATATTTATATTTCAATAGGAAGATAAAGAGATTAGTATGTATACATTGCATTAATGGGAATGCCTACTAGAACTTATTTTATTCTCATAATAATAATCTAAGACAATATCATTAACTTCTTTTACAAAAGGTTGAAATTAAGAATCATAAATATTACATCAATTGTCAAATGTCATAGGCCTACTAAGTGATATGGACTGTATTCAAACAGCCATTCTGATTTAATGTGGTTTTTTTTAAACCAACTACATAGTTTTCCAATTAAAAATGTTTAGCCTAAAAAATGTTTAGCCTAACAAGATTCCAATAATGAGTATTACTTGTGTCTACAATAATTATTATGGTAAAAGCGACATTGTGAAAAGAAGCAGATTTGGGTCTTCACTCCTGTGACTTTGGTAAGTCTTTCCATATTGCATCTCAAATTCTTCAAATTTTGATGTGGACATTTGCACACAGCTTCCACAGTGCTTGAAGGAAAATACCACTGTGTTAGCATGGACTCATCACAAGTAAGTTTCCCTCTTCCCTTCCCTATTACCTTTAAATTCATCAGTAGGAATTTAGAAAACGCAGAGCTTTTCCTCAGGATGAATTTGAGGGAATCTTATAGAACAAACATTTCCAGTTGATTCTTTTTAAAAGGAGGGATTTGTTTAGGTGGTAGATGAGATTCTTTGTAGATTAAAGAGATGTACCATGCACACAGCAGATATTCATCAAAATCAATTGTTTTCATTTTGAAAACTGTGACATTATAGGACAGCAGCTGATAATTGTACATTGTATTCTGAGGAAAGTAAACCAGTGATCACTTTAACATAATTATCATATAAGTTAAAAACACTTAGAAACAGGGATGTCAGGGGGGTTCAGTCAGTTAAGCGCCCAACTTCAGCTCAGGTCATGATCTCATGGTTTGTTATTCGAGCACTATGTCGGGCCCTGTGCTGACAGCTCAGAGCTTGGAGCCTGCTTCGGATTCCGTGTCTCCCTCTCTTTCTGCCCCTCCCTCACTCGTGCTCTGTCTCTCTCTCAAAAATAAATAAACATTAAAAAAATTAAAAAGAACACTTAGAAACATAGTGTATTAAATATGGAAATACATGGAAATCATGTAACTCAAACATGCTATTTTATAGAAAAATAGAAATGAAAGGATGTACCACTATATCTAAGGAAAACCTGCAGCTAGTAGGTAAGGTCATTCATAGTTCTAATCCACACTATCTAACTCCTAATTCTGCTGGTGGGGAGCAGCCTTCTTGTGAACAAATGAATTTCTGTTAGTATCAACAACAGTCACGGTCAATAAAGATTAGATTGGTTCCCATGAAAATATCTTTGTACTGAGCTCTTTCAGAAAAAGGAGGAAATAAAAAACTAATGGAAGTTCTTTTTAAGCTTTGCTCCCTAGAGAACAAAAATAATCTTTCCAAAGTGGTACCCTATTTTTTTGTTTGTTGAAGCACTGGACAATACAGGTGAAAGTATTACCCAGCTCCTGACACATAAATTAAGATGTAACAGGTCAGCTGTTCTATTTGTAAGAATAATGTATCACGTTGCCATATTTTTCTGGACTACTCCCACTTTCCCACTGCACCCAATATTTCTTTACCCCATCTTATCTAAAACCTTCCATTGGCATTAGTAACATGTATACCTTCAATAAGGACTTTCATCAGCCAGTTAGCATTCAAAGGAAGAAATAAGAATATACATTTGTTTTGTTTTGTTGTTGTTTTTACAATCAAGGAAATAAAACCCTTTAGATTTTAAAAACTATTATTATTATTATTTTGTTGTTGTTTGTTGATACTGGGTGAGTAATTTAATATATTCCAGTACATTTTTTAAACAACCTACAAAAAAGACCATACAAGGTACCAATGGTTTTTATTTTCTATAAACCATACCATATTGGGATTAATAAAGTCATATTTGATAGGAACAGAAAGAAATGAGCTCTGCTGAAAAATATGGTAACCACTCAGTTTCCCATAAGGCTAATGGCATCTGTAATAAGTATAAGGTAGTTGCTTTTCTTTGCTTTTAGTGGTAGAAATTATGGGGCTTTTGCCACAATAGGGAAAGAAAGCTCCATAATATCTTCCAAGATGTGAACATTAAGTACGGAGAAGCTTGCGATGGGCCAATGGTTCACAAGGGCTTGATCTGGAAGGAACCTTAGGTGATCAATTCATTTCTTCCACAGTAATTATTTTTCTAATGCCCAGGTCGTGTTCCAGTTTTCAGAGTCCCTTTTATCAATCTGGTTACATAAGTGGTAGCGCAGGCACACGTTAACACAAAAATACCATTTTCTAGACATTTGGTGTTTCTTTAGTTTGAAATTCACAGGAACTAGCACAGGGGTGGAATAAAAAAATCAGCTGTGCTTATAAAGTGATAAAATGGTCTCACTTGTAAAGCAGGCATAGTCAAGACCTGGAAATAGCCAGCAGAACTGACATCTCAACATTTACTTTGGCTTTTGGTTTCAACTACTTTGGTCAATCTAATTTACGTTATTTCCAATGTTGCTGTGAAATAACAGTGGCTTTGTTTTGCATTTTTGTTTCTTTCTTCTCTTCCAAGTCACCCTCTGGTGGAGGTCCTAACGAACCATGAAATGATTTATGAGAGAAAACTAGAAGAAATTAGGTTCCTGGCTAATTCCTTCACTGGGTAATTTATAAAGCCTTCTCTCTTGATCAGTGACTGGTAAATCTTGGTTGCTTTAGGAAGGACCTTAGGACATATATGGTATGCAGAGGAGTGGACTCATTTGCAAATTAATTTCCCAGACTTAAAATTCCTTCATGTCAAAGGAACATGTAGAGCAGAAAACAAAGAAATTGAGGTGTTAAGTCATTAGTCTATATGCAAGGAATCAAAAACAGTAATCCTATACTCTTAACATGCTTTTCTCCCTCATACGACTATAGAATCCTTAAAAGCAAAGATTTAACTTACTAGCGTGTCTGCCTGACCTATCACTAGGATCTATCACAGAGATGAAGATCCAGTAAACTCTGAGATAATTTTGAATCAATATATTAGTAATCTATAAAACACGGAAATGCAGGGGTGCCTGGGTGGCGCAGTCGGTTAGGCGTCCGACTTCAGCCAGGTCACGATCTCGCGGTCCGTGAGTTCGAGCCCCGTGTCAGGCTCTGGGCTGATGGCTCAGAGCCTGGAGTCTGTTTCCGATTCTGTGTCTCCCTCTCTCTCTGCCCCTCCCCTGTTCATGCTCTGTCTCTCTCTGTCCCAAAAATAAATAAACGTTGAAAAAAAAAATTAAAAAAAAACAAAACAAAACACGGGAATGCAGTAAAATGAACGGAAAGCCCAATGTTGATTCAAGCCTCTGTCTTCGTCTCTCACTTTGCCCATCTCCTTAATTGTAAATTTCTTCCGTAAGTCCTGGAATACATTCTCTAGTGCCAACATGCAAAGTATTTGGAGGTTTCATTAGCTTTCTTCCAATGAACAAATTAGCCATACTGGTTTCCAGTTCATTAGGTGATAATCCAAATGAGTTCAAACCAAAGTGGGCCAAGTGACGTGCTTAAGTGTAACACATATATTGGTATTCAAAGCACAGTACAGCTGCGTTCTTCTGAAAGAATCAATAAAGCCTGAGATTCAGTTACTAGAGATATTAGCTTATTATCATCCTCTATTCAGAATATGCTTATGCATGATCCATAGAAAAGGTTTAAAATATAGTTGTAATATTTTTACTCATGCTAAAGGGTCAAGGGGTATTAGTGCTTTGTTGCAGTTTGTCATCTTATTGAATCACCAAATGGCAGAGAGAGGGATCTTTTTGCTAAGGGTATGATGTTAGCTATATTCTTGCCTTTTTTTTTTTAAATAGATGATATTAATTAGAAAGTTTAATCCAAAGTTTTTGGCCTAATAAATAAACTTGACTAGGAAGTAAAGGAAAAAGTCTTCAGGAATCTTGAGAAACGTTTTGCTGAGCTACACAATATTTGTCTTCCTTAGTGATTACTGGACATACATGCCCTGGGACCAGATTGCCATAAAATCTTGAGAAAGTTAAAGGCAAAGTAAGACTTACAATGCCAAATCATGTATTTGATAGGTTCTTACTGCCTGCCATATCTGGCAAATTGTCACCTAATATAGTGAACCTGTCATACAAATCATTTTAATCTGAATTCACAGTTTTAAAATGTTAACCTGCTAGAAAAATGATTTTAAAGGTACTGAAATACTCTAAGCTTGAATATGTATGTAATCTTCAGGCATGCAATCCTTAAATCTAAGTATAAATATAGTGTCATACTGACAGGTGGTAGTTCAGAGGAAAAACTTTTAGCTTGTGTTACCACTAGTGAGTCCCAGAAACAATGCCTTAACACAAATTAATGCAAAACAGGTAATATTTCCACATAGGAACAGGCTTATCTTGGGTTGGCGAAACAGTGTTTTCTTTACCAAGGACCCAGACTTATAAAGTAGTGAGTCATCAAGGAAAAAAACAAAAATGCAACAGTAAATTTCATAATATTCACGATGGCCATACTACTTCCCAAAGCTATAAAAATTCGGGTGCCTAAAGCTGTGCAGTCATGTCATATATAGCTAAGAAAAAATTAATGTGCTAAACATAGTGCATTGCTAAAAAGTTTTGTTTTTTCTAAGAATTCGGAAAGACTTTAAAATTATTCTTTTTAAAAAAATGTCCAGAGTGGTTTAATCTGGTGCCTTCTTTTTCTTTCTAATAATTTCCCTTGTGGCATTTCAAAATCCTTCCATTACACGGAGCAGCACTTGGAAAAATAGCCTGGAGTTCTTCACTTTTGCTTTTAGATGACAGGATTGTGCATCAATTAGCTGCTGAGTGATTGAATAAAGTCTCAAAGAGCTAAAATGGAAGACTAAATGTAGCAATACGGATCTACTGGAAAGGTGAAATTCAAAGTTGCAAAAGGTAGAAACTGCCTCTTCTTGACAAGTGCTGGATGAATTTGAGTGCAGACACATTTAGGAATATTGCATAATCTGTGAGTTCTCTCAACGCTGTGTTTTTACTCAGTGGTGACTGTGTTGCATTCTTCCTACGGGATAAATTAAGGCAACTTATGCAGCACCTTAAGCCAGGAGGTAACCTACAGGTTATTTAGTTTAACCTTCCTTTGAGTGCAGTTATATCATCTGCAGCGGAAATGCTTAAATGTTTATCTTAATAGAACATTTCTTTCAAAAATAATTCTACTTAGAAACTGAGTACACTAAATAGAAAAGAGCCGTGTTACTCTGGCTGGGAGCAGGAAGAACGAGGATATTATTCCTCTCCCACAACCTCCTCTGCAAAGGTACAGGCCCCCAGGTTCTGCAGAGCACAGACTGAATGCCTCTGTTCTCTGACATCCCTGAGTTGTGCCATGCAGTTCTGTTCACCACCGACAAGGGCAGGAAACTTACCACTTACTGAAGCCACCCACTCTGAACAGGGCAACTCACAAGACCTTCTGCTACTGACCTGTGTCAAAAGATGCCCCCTTCACTTGTGCCTCCAGGGCTCCTGATACTCATTCGAACTTCCCACTAAAAGCTCTATTAGTAAGGTTTTTCTTCTCAACCGTTTCAGGAAATGCTGAAGTCCCTAAATACATAATAGTTATTTATTTTCTCAACACATGCCCTGTGGATGGGCTTTGTATTTGTTAACCCCCAACAACCACTGAACCTGAGCAAACCAAAAGAGTGATCTTTTGAGAATAATGAGTCAGGTAGATCACTCTTTCAGTTTGCTAATGTTCAATCACATGTGAACTTTTGGAATTTGACACATCAGAACTGGTGACTACCGTATTGTGTTTTGAATCTACTTTTCCCATATTTAATACTTAGTTACCAGAGTGTAGAAGTAGAGGTGCTATTATATCAGCATAAATTGTCCAACAATTTTAGAAAAATCAAAGAAGTCAATCAGGAAGGGTGTGCTCCTGATGTTACCCAATGCCTCTTGATTGAAGGGAAGGTATGGATTTAGGTAAAGAGCAGCAGAGAATTAAAATATAATTAGGAGGATACATATGGATGCTCTCATCTTATCACTGGCTAAACATGATTAAAATCATTTAATATTTATTCTCCAATTTGGAAAGAGATTTTAGAGGAAAAAGACAAAAGAAGTGGATGGGAATGACATATCTCCACATCTGTGACACACATTCTCGTTTAGAATATTTTAAGACCACAAGCCCTCAATGTATAATATTCTAAGCTCTCGGAGTAATAGAGAAGCTATGAAGTTGGCATCCTCTTGCTTTAATGACTGATAATGTACCAGCATTTCCATTACAGACTCTTCTCTTATGAGGGAAATGCTCTGATCCATCAGGTAAATAACCTATATTTTGCCTCAAGCCTGAACAACAAAGCCCAGAATATTTAAAGATTAGATAAACTTTCTATCCTGTTCCTATCTTCAGTGTTGATTACCTCACCCTGGCATTCTTTAGAGTAGCCATAAAGAACATCTTCAGTTTCTCTTCTGCTTTCTAGTCTCCAAAACGTATGAATTTCTTTAATGTTATTTGAACAGAGATCACTGGCTTTATAGTTAAGCTCTTTTATCACACTTTCTGAAGGCCTGAAAATAACAGACTATGAGAAAGTGTAAAGATTTTAGAGGGACATATTTATGAGAAACAAGAAAACCTAATTTTTGTTTTCAATGAGGAGTTTGGTGAATGCTTTATACTAGACAAAATTTTTGGTTATAAGATGAAGAAAATCTTTGCTTAAAAAAAATGATTAGGGGCCACTGGGTGGCTCAGTTGCTTAAGCAGATAAGTCTTGATTTCGGCTCAGGTCATGATCTCGAGGTTCACGGGATCGCCCAGAGCCTGCTTGGGATTCTCTTTCTCCTTCTCTCTCTGCCCACCGCCACCTCTTGTGTGCACATATGCGCGCGTTCTCTCTCTCTCTTTCTCTCTCTCAAAATAATAAATAAGCTTAAAAATTTTTTTAAAAGTCCAAAGTTCAGGAGTCGAGGTGGCCTTATAAATAGATGGGGGGCGCCTGAGTGGCTCAGTTGGTTAAGTGCCCGATTTCAGCTCAGGTCACGATCTCACAGTTGGTGAGTTTGATCCCCACATCAGGCTCTGTGCTGACAGTTCAGAGCCTGGAGCTTGCTTTGGACTCTGTGTCTCCCTCTCTCTCTCTCTGCACCTCCCCCACTGGCTTGCTCTCTCTCTCTCTCTCTCTCTCTCTCTCTCTCAAAAATAAACATTAAAAAACTTAAAAAAAAAAAAAACAAATAGATGGATGAGTGACTTATGCTGTTAATAGTCACATTTCCCTTGTCTTCTTTTTTTGTCAGAATATAGGTGCCATTTGCTCAGGCCAGCTGTCTTTTAAGACTGCCACCTCGTAAGACATGTCCAAGCTAGTATCACAACTGCCCTCAGGATGCCTGGGTTTGCTCAGTCAGCTAAGCGTCCAACTTCAGCTCAGGTCATGATCTCACGGTTCATGAGTTCAAGCCCTGGGTCCGGATCTGTGCTGACAACTCGGAGGCTGGAGCCTGCTTCAGAGTCTATGTCTCCCGCTCTGCCCCTCCCCTGCTCATGCTCTCTCTCTCTCAAGAATAAACAAACATTAAAAAAGATTAAAAAAAAAAAACTGCTGTCTACTTACAGAAGAAAGAAAACTCCTCAACTTCAAGTTAGAAAAATACTCAGGATGTATTCTTATACATCTAGTTTGGGTCCCATGCCCATCACTGGACCAATAACTATTTCCTGGATAATTCAGTACTGTTATTGGCAGCCACACTGGAGCTACCTGACAAAACTTGGAAATTCACAAGTACCCAATGGAAGGTTTTAACCCAAAGAATGAGTTAGGGTTTCCAGGGAGACAAAACACCTTACATGTCCTCTATTCTATATATAACTCCTTTACTTAAAACACAGTCATAAATCCCAACAGTAGCACAGGATAAAATCCAAATTCCTTTTCATGATGTTTAGTCTTTATAACCTAGCCAACTTTAATTTTCTACTATTGTCCTGTAAATCTCCTATACACAGTCTATGTGGTTAAAGAACTAGTCAGTCAGTGAATCAATATCGGGTACTTACTTTCTAACTAACCCTGCTCTAGATGCTGAAAATAAAACATGAAGGAAGGTAATCATAACTGCTGCTCCCTATTACTGGGTATTAACTGAAGCTAATAACCTAGTGGAGGAGAAAGAACAAAATGTAAACAAATAAATAAATAATATCATGGACTGGTACAAAGAAGTTAAATTGGAATTATACAGGTGACCTGAAAGGGAATATGCCACTTTCTGGAAACATGCTCTAAGAAGGTCATATTGAATCAGAACCTAAATGATGAGAAAGCACAATATAGACACAGATCTGGAAGACAAGCCTCAGAAGCAAAAGCAATAGCAAGTAGATGAATAAACCATGATGTATTTAGGGACAAAAGGAAAAGCTGGTATGCCTGGAGCTTTTATTAAGAAAAGTTGAGGGGCATGAGGTCAGCTAAAGACAAGGTGGCTGCGTGACATTGGGCCAGGTGGACCATGGTCAAAAAAATAATAAAAGAAAGAAAAAAATCTTAATATATTGAGAAACCACTGCAATTGTTCAAATAATGGTAGTAACACAATCCAGCTTAGTCTTTATAAAGATCACTCTGGCTTCTCTGTGGAAGGTATTGCTGATCTTCAGATGAGAGATAATGAGGGTGGGAACCAAGCTTATAAAAGTAAACATGATAAAATATGATTGAAGATAGAGCCAAAGGTATTGTTACTGAACTGGATATGATGAGTATATCCAAGTGACATCAAACATAATACTAGATGTTTGTTTTTGTTTTTGTTTTTACCTAAACAACTGAAGTAGGACGCTTAACCAACTGAGCCACCCAGGTGCCCCTCTGACTCCTATTTAAAAGACATATTCTGTACATCATGTTGAAAGAATTCAGTTTATCCATAACATTTTAAAGCCACAGAATTAGATGAGATTTGTTAAAGAAAATGCAGACGGATAGAGGGCCAAGAACAAAGGCATGGCATTTCCATATAGAGACATTTTGTGGGAAGGGGTGGCCAGCAAATAAATCTCAGGAAGAGAAACCATGAGAACAGAAGTAATTCATGGGAGTGAAATGGTAGCCTAGAATAGAAAATATGTGCATTAGAAGATGTGATCGGTCAATTTTGTCAAATACTGCTGAAAGATAACTAAGGTGAGGACTGGAATGAAATCTATATTTTGTGGATGATTCAGGATGTTCCAAGAGCCATTAAATTAAATGGTATGGGGGGAAGTCAACCATAGAGGAAAAAAGGGAGGGAACAGAGACAGACGGCCTGGGAACTCATTTGAAGTTATTTTATTGTGAAGAACATAATAACTGGTAAATAATGGAAAAGCAAGATCAAGGGTGGCTTAGTGTTTTTTTAAGGCAGGTAACATTATGAAATATTTGTATATCAATGGATTTAATCAGGTTAGAAGGAGAGAAACAAATGACACAGGAGAGAAAGAGGAAATTGTGGGAAGAAAGTCCCAAGAAAGATGACGCGAAAAGAAATCTAAGGAATGAGTCTAGAGGTGAGATTTGCATTTAAGTAGAAAGATTTCTTTCACCTTAACAGAACGGACAATAGTGTGTGGCTAGAATGCACTTAGGCTGCAGTTATTGGTATTTTAAGATAAGATAGTTCTTATCCACTGATTCTATTTTCTCTAAGAAGTATGTAGAGAAGTCATTAGCTGAGAATGGAGTGTTTGATAGGAGGTTAGGTGTGAAATGGGCATGCTGGAGAGGGGAAAAATGAATTTACTAGCAATATTATCTTTTAATGTTGTATGCCAAATTGATATTTGGGTCCAGAAGTTTGTCCAATTGAAATTTTTGCTCAGAAATTTACCTATTAACAATAGTTGTATGATTTCCCTTCTGCAACATTGTGCTTATGTGCAGGTATAGATAAGGGCATCCTTGAATTTAACCTGGGATGGGATTTTACCAGTGAATAAGAAAAAGAGAATGATGTTAATGTATTAAAGTGTTGGCAAGGGAGTCTTTTTCATGATAGATAATGGCTTCTAGGCTTTATAAAAAGACCCCAGCAGAGTAAAGGATGGTGAAACAAATTCTGGTCAGGATGCAGTTGGAGAAATGCTGGAGTGGAAAAATAATCCACAAGCTAAAAAGGAGACGAGATGGTAGTCTGGGAGTGAATTATCTGAAAACACTGGATGGTGGATTTAGGAATGGATGAAAAGATAATATCGGATCTAAGGAAAACAAGCATATAAAAGACACAAGTTTAGGGGCGCCTGGGTGGTGCAGTCGGTTGAGCGTCCGACTTCAGCCAGGTCACGATCTCACAGTCCGTGAGTTCGAGCCCCGCTCTGGGCTGATGGCTCGGAGCCTGGAGCCTGTTTCCGATTCTGTGTCTCCCTCTCTCTCTGCCCCTCCCCCGTTCATGCTCTGTCTCTCTCTGTCCCAAAAATAAATAAACGTTGAAAAAAAAAATTTAAAAGACACAAGTTTGGAGAGTTGATGTCTCCATGAATTATGAAAGTAGCAAAATTGAAAGTAATAAGGTTATCAATTAATGGAGAAACATTCCCAAAGATCTGACATATGATAGCAACAATGAAGGGTAAAGTAAGGGAAAGTCTGGCACCATGAAAGTCAAAGGAGCTAGGTATTTTTAAGAAAAAAGAAATGAGATAGCTTGAAAGCAGCTTTGGGAAACAAGAAGGAAATATATCTTGTATTAAAGCCTGGAGGCATGTGCCGTGTGTGAGAGAACATGGGAAGGACAAGTTGAAGGGATTTTAGACAAAAGAGGAGGTCATATGGCACTGTGGTGATGATGTACTACGGATTTTAATGGGCACAATGGAAATTTTGGAAGGGAGGTAAAAGTGAGAAATGGAATCTGATGATGGGACACACAGATAAATATATGTGAACAGATTCTTTTTTCTGGGTATGATCTGGGTGACCTGGACTTGTGTCAGGGATTGAAGTAGGTGAGGAAGAATATAACGATGGGACTGTACTGGACATAGGAACAATCAGTAATTGAACACCTCCTGGTGCTTATCTCGACAGCTACTAGAAATACAGCAGCTTGGAGATCTCCATGATGGAAACCCACAGAAAGACTGCTCATGTCCCTGAGAGTGTTCCTGCCTTGTCCTGGGGTATCTTTGTCTCACCTACAACTAGCATAGATGTGACTGCTGCACCCATCCACTACAGACTGGTTTGATGCATTCCATTGCTTTTGCTTATGCTTTTTTCTTCTCTACCTTATTCTGTCTCTATCTTCTTCTCTATTTTTCTTGTTCCTTCTTTCCATCTCTAATTATCTTCTTTGGTGAATTCCTACTTAAAATCAAATTTAAACATCACTCCCATCTGTGATTTTTTTTAAGTTTATTTATTTATTTCTGAGAGACAGAGAGAGTGAGCGGGGGAGGGGAAGAGAGAGAGGGAGAGAGAATGTCAAGCAGGCTCTATGCTGTCAGCACAGAGCTTGATGTGGGGCTCCAACTCATAAACCACGAGACTATGACCTGACCTGAAACCAAGAATCAGATGTTTAACCAACTACCCAGGCACCCCCTCTTCTGTGATTTCTAATCAAGGTTTTCAATACACCTTCTCCCTAGCCACAGAGTTAACTGTTCCATTACCTTGACACTGACGGTCTTTGTTCATGTTGCTCTTTTGACTTGTCATTTATATATATAAATTTATATAATTCAATATGTGCTTATAATGTGTATTATATATCATTTATGTAATTTATTACATATGAATATATTTGAATAACCTATTTCTGACTGTGTATCTTCTCTATCCTGTCTTCTTGACTCTCCTGTTAATTATGACCATCTTGTTTAATTCCATACCCATTCTTTCTTTGCTTTACTTTCTGTGTAGTTTCGTGCATCTGTAAGGATTCTTAAATATTTTTTCTTAATTATTTTTCATTTTATGTATGTCACATGTGTTTGTATAAAGTTTTAAGATCCTACATTTTTCCTTTTAATATTATACTGCTAGGATCCATCCATTTTTGTTTCCATTAGAGTGTTTGTGAATATACTGCTGTTAAAAGATCCAATCTCTAGTTTACAGATCTTGAGTTCTTTACTATTTCTTCTCTTGCATATATCCCATAGTAAATGCATGCCAGTGTGTTTCTTGCGTATATAAGAGAAGTAAAATTAATGAGTCATAAAATATATAAACGCTCAAGTAAATTAAAAAAAAAATACAAATAGACTGAAGACTGTCATGATCCAGATGTTAGGATTACTACCATGTACGTACCCAAGTTGCACAAAACTTCTGATTAAAGAAATACTTTCTGTCTCCTTGCCTAAAATTGAGCTCCTATTTAATTCCATGAAATAGATACTTGCCCAGAAAAAAAGTAATGTGATAGGAAGATCAAAATCTCTGAGTCAGCTGAAGCTGGTTTAGAATCCTGTTTTCTATGTAACTAGAACAGCAGTAAATCTTACTGTGTAATGGCACGGGTTCTGGGGACAGAAATATTGGCTTTAAATGTCTCTTTGATCATTTCCTAACTAGTGACCATTAGCGAGTGTCTCAGCTGTTGTTGACACAGTTGCCCTAGCTGTAAAATGGAGATTAAGTCCAGCAAGGAAAACAAAAGAGCCACTATAATATTTGTAGGAATAAAACTGTTTAATAGGAAGATTAAGGAATATAAAAAAACAGAAGAAGGGGGAGGAGTGGAGATCTAGGCGAAGAAGGCAACAGCTTCAGAGCCAGAGAGATAGCCCCAAAAGACTTCGGTCTGATGTACTGACCAGCACCAGATGGAAAAGTCAAAATTCACAGAAAAGTATGAAACTCCATGGCATCAGCCCTGACAAGTGTGAAGAAGGAGCTCATAGAAATCTGAGAAAATGCCAATATCTGGCTGCCACAGTTCCAAAATAGAAGTGCACGAAGACATTTGATAAGCCAGAGTGTGTGGACATGTCTGAAAAAAGTCTGCATTTGCCCACCACTGTCTCCTACGATGAAGGGACTCTCCTCCGCTCTATTTTCTTTCCTTTACTTTTTTCCCCAAATCTCTTTTTCTTCTCATTGGAAAAAGGGAGCCAGAACCCTCTGGAGAAAAGGATTCTGGGAAACATACAGTTACCGGTTTGTCTTTGGTAATGCGAATGGTACCTTACAGGGAGAAGGCAATGCTGGTAAATAACAATCCATGATTTGTACTTGCTTCCTACCTCATAAAGCTGAAAAGACGAAATGATGTAATGTGGACAAAGTACGCATGATAGTAACGGGCTCAAAGAATACATTCAGTACATACAACCATTAGTTTACAAATGATATAATCTAGGTAAATTGCTTCACACCTTTGCATGTACTTTTTTCTCTCTCTCAATGTAGAATACAGATAACGGGAAACTCATTTTTGGACAAGGAGCACATGGAATGCTCATCTTTGAGGTTTAGGTGGTATCCAGGACTGTGCCTGGGCACAGAAGGCACTTAACATACTAGCTGCCTCCCCCCCATACCTCCGGGAACTATTTTAATCATCTACATATGCAAACCACTCTGCTGGGCAGGCTGGGTATGAAAACTATAGTAAATATAGCTATTGCCATCAAGGAATTTACACTGCAGAGGGATCTAAGGGAGTTGTGCCTGGTATGTGCCAGTGCCCTCCTAATAATCCCAGCTGGCACAGGTGAGCCACAGTGCCCATGTAATAAGGAGAGTAACATGTATATACAGACTTGAATGTTAGGATCAATTTTTATTTTACAAAGGAACAAAAAGAGTTCTGGAGGAACAGTGAACATGTGGTTTAAAGTTACAACTCTGGAGCTAAAATACTGGGGTAAAATCCCAGAGTTGACACTTACTAGGAGTGTAATCATGGGCAGTTTAGTTAGACTGTCTCTGCCTCTGTGACTGGGAGAGGTTCATAGCAACCACCTCATAGAATTATGGTGCAAATTAAATTAGGTAAAATATTTAAGATCTTTAAGAGTCTCTGGCATATAAAATTCAATAAACATCTTTTATTATAATTATTAATTTCTAGGATGAACTGAACGTTACAGAAATAAGCACCCTTGCCACACTATACACAGACTACACAATGGAAGAATTATATTCACTAGAGATGATCCATTTTGGATGGTGATTACAGTCATCTATTCTGTGCAAGAGTCCTGAATGTAACGCGAGGAGAAAGACTTGGAAGCAGATGGTTCAGTAGGATGATTAACAAAAGCAGCGAGAAAGGGTAAGGGAGACAAAAAGATGAAATGTCTGAGTTGCCAGAGCAGAAGCATTCACTGTTCACGGTGGGAGAAATGGCTAGATGAAGAGGTTTGCACAGCTTCTCTTGCATCACAAGTCCCGCCACTGATTACTGAATGATAATGACTCTAGTATCAGTGAGGTCTGGTTGTGTGATTAATGAGATAATTTCCAATTTTTTTTACTTGCTTTCCTATCATCTGTATGGGAACTCCCAGTTCTTTATGACCAACTCAGTGTTTTTCTGTTCCTAAGCACACATAAAGATCTATAATGACATTTGAAAAGAAAAGCACTACATTATTCAAGGACAACGGAATAATGTAAGAAAAGATATAGAGGTATATTTACAGAGACAGATAGATTTCATCTACCTTATTCATCTACCACTCTCTCTACATGACTCCCACTCCCCACCCCAACAAGTTCAGCCAACATGGATTCTGGGCTACTCCAAGCATAAAATTTGCTTGTGGGTACTTTGCATACTTTGAATATACTCAGAATATAAATGCTATTGCTAAATGGATCGAGATGCTGATAGAACCAGAACGAGCAAACAGAGTTTTAGAGAAAAAATAAAGATATCTCACACTCACAAGACTTCTGTGACATTTATATTACTATCAAGCCATCATTATTAAGTTTATTCTCATTTGCCTGAGCTCTCCACCCTTGCGATCTCAGTGATTATGAAATATGAGAGTTATGAATTATAATAAGATAGTGATAAGCTTTGGTTATATAATTATAAAACTGACCAGTTCTTCAAAGAAAATATCTATATGGAAAAACATAGAGACAAAAATGGGCAACTTGACTATCAGACCTAGAATATACCCTAAAAAGGAAACAAAATGCCTGTTTTCTTAAACTGAGTTCTTTAAACAAATGGAGGTTTTATGAAGATGGAAAAAAAAAAATCCACTAGAGAATAATATACAGTTAATTAAGGTAATATTGTGTATGCTTTCAAGTATTTAGTAGCCTTTAGACAATAATTTACTCCCACCGTTACACATTAGATTTAATAAATATGCAACCTAACCATTTAAGACATATGAGGATTTGCATAATTGAAAAACTATGTTTAAATTCTATTTAAGAATTTTATTAAGTTCTAAGAATTGGAAGTTCCTTCGTAACTTGCCACTTACTGCATTTTCTCTCATGTTGGTGATTTTCAAAGTCAAATTTAAGGAAGAATTATTTGCTTTTATGCTATTAGGCCATTTTTAACATATCGAATTAAAATACCTTTTAAGGCAAGTATGCATAAAAGGAAATGTCACTATTTCTCTCTGTGGTGATATAAATCTATTGGTACTTATACATAAGAAAATTATAGTATTAATGTGGTCGGGTATTGTGGGTTAGATTTCTTGTTTAATGGCTAATATTTTTTGCCTGACGTCCTAGTGACAACTTATTAGTAACAACGTTTTCTTCATTATCATTCCTGAATAAGTGCTTTTTTATTGTGGTAAAATATACAAAGCACAAAGTTACCATTTTAATAATTTTTAAATACATGGCTTTATTGCATTAAGTATATTCACACTGTTGGACAAGCAACAATCACTACCCGTCTCCAGCACGTTTTTCATGTTCCTAAACTGGAACTGCACGCTCCCTAAACACCAAGTCCCCATTCCACCCTTTCCCTTCGGCCTGGAAACCATCACATGTACTTTCTATCTCTAAGAATTTGACTACCCCAGGCATCTCACACAAGTGGAACTATTCGATACTTTTTTGTGTCTGCCTTACTTTACTTAGCATGAGGTCATCAAGATTGCAGCACAGGTCAGAATTTCAATCCTTTTTAAGGCTGAAGAATATTCTTTTTTTTTTTTTTTAATGTTTATTCATTTTTGAGAGACAGAAAGAGACAGCGTGAGATTAGGAGAGAGGCAGAAAAAGTGGGAGACACAGAATCTGAAACAGGCTCCAGGCTCTGAGCTGTTTGGCACAGAGCCCCACGTGGGGCTTGAGCCCACAAACCACGAGGTCATGACCTGAGCTGAAGTCAGATGCTTAAATGACTGAGCCACCCAGGCGCCCCACGGCTGAATAGTATTCTGATGTGTCGATAGAACACATTTTGTGTATTCATCCATCAATGGGTATTTGGGTTATTTCTACCTTTTGGCTATTGTAAATAATCTTGCTACAAACATTGGTGGGAAAAGAAACCAATCTCTGCTTTCACTTCTTTTGAGTATACATGCAGAAGTAAATTACTAGCTGATACAGTGTGATTCTATGCCTATGTTTTTGAGGAGACACCATCCTATTTTCCACAAAGGCTGTGCCATTTTACACTCCTACCAGCAGTACACAAAAATTTCCCTAATTTTTCCATAATGATTGGTGATATTAAGCATCCTTTCACATGCTTTATAAAATTTATATATCTTTATAAAATTTATGTCACATGCTATATAAAATTTATACGTAAATGTCTATTCAAATCTGCAGCGCTATTTTTAAATGAAACATATTTACAACCTTTGACACAAAACCAAGTAAATGTATTTTCTAACAGGAGTGAAAAGGCAATCATTTCAAACAAAATTGAAGTTAATGAGACCATTTATCCAAAAGGCTAAATACTTTTAGATTCATAAAAAAATATAATTTTCCTCTCATTTTTGTTTAAAATAGAATGTGTAATAAAGTATTATGGGATTAAATTGATTTTGAGAAGCATTTAATGATATAGAAAAGTAATCAATTTATATTGATAAGTGAAAAAATTCCAATTTAAAATGACAATATGGTGTGATCATTCAAATTCTATGAAAAACAAGCAGTCACAAAAAATACGCTATGTACTCATGAATTAAAACTACACAACAGGGCGCCTCGGTAGCTCAGTCAGTTGAGTGTCTGACTTTTGATTTAAGCTCAGGTCATGATCCCAGGGTCGTAGGAGTGAACCCCACACTGGGCTCTGTGTTGAGCGTGGAGCCTGCTTAATACTTTCTCTCTGTCTGTCTGTCTCTCTCTCTCTCTCTCTCTCTCCCTCTCCCTCATTCATGGTCTCTCTCTCTAAAAAAATAAAAATAAAAATAAATAAAATAAAAAACTAAATAACAAGTTACAAATTATTTAGAACTAAAGAGTAGTGAAAATGTCAAATATTAAAATCATATGGTATAAAGTTTAGGTAGAGGGTAAGGTGTAGCTTTAAATGCATTTTTTTAATGTTTATTTATTTTTGAGAGTGACAGAGACAGAGCATGAGCGGGGGAGGGTCAGAGAGAGGGAGACACAGAATCTGAAACAGGCTCCAGGCTCTGAGCTGTCAGCATAGAGCCCGACACGGGGCTCGAACCCACAGACCAGGGGATCATGAGCTGAGCTGAAGTCAGACGCTCAACTGAGCCACCCAGGCGCCCCAATGCATTTTTTTTTTCTTATAGCGAAAAGGTGTTACTTGGATTTTCTGTTTCATTTATCAATTGCGAACTAACAAAGTCCCTGAAATTTAGCGTCTTAGAAATGTTCCAGCTTTATCTTAGGTTAACTGGAGACAGTGCTGCTCCTATACCTTCAACAGAAAATGGCAGATAATCTGCATGATCAATACTTTTTCTGAATCAATGCTTTTCATCACAGAGCCGAGGTCCCAAAACACCAATATTACCCTAATTACAAGAAAAGCAAGCATTTTCAAGGAGACACTAGATACAAGTATTTCTTATTTGGGGTAGATAATGGGCATGATACTAGCTCATAAGAAGCAATCAACTAAAATTTGAAGATTAGTAATTGATTGCTAAAGACGGAGAGTAGGTCAGCTTGAGTATGGACCCCATGGAAAGCCAAAGACATCGGGGCAATTGGAACTCACAGATTCTTTTCCACAGACCTCACCAGGCATTCATGAGAAAGACTGGTGCCTCACTGGCAAGCCTATGGGACACAAACAGAAGCAACTGCAAGAAAAGTCCAAAGCCCTATTCATATCCATATTCACTATGTCCCTTATGGAACAGAAGACTTAGGCCACTGGGAAGAAAGCAGCACTTGTTTGAAACTAGAGAAAGCAATGAAAAACAAATAGCCACTACCACCATAACCCTAACACTGGAAGAGGAAAAGGAAACCATCATGAGCCTAGACCATCAGACTAACGACTACTGCATAAGAAGGGGCAAGAAGATGGACAGAGACCTTCTCTAAGGTTCAGGCATAAGGGGGACTTTGTGTTCCACATAGATACAGTGGAACAGAGTGGAAGAGATATTAAGAAAAACCTTCTGGCAAAGAGTCCCACTTTGATCACAAGTTAGTGCTAGAAGAATGGAAAGGCTGTGGTATGCTGAGAGTCACTATAGCAATAATAAAATCTAAACCCAGCTCAACTCCTGATTGATTGAACAGAGCAACAGCTTCAATAAAAAATTATGCGAGCCACCATAAAGCAAGGAGTGGGGGTGGGGGGAATGCGCTTAAGCGATAAAGCCATCAGTGAACATGGTGGGTCAGAGGTACCTTGCATGTTGAAATGATCAGACAGTGATTTTAAAAACGGCTATGATTAAAATGAAAGAGGTTCTTTTTTAAGAGGATAATTCAGATGCACAGATAGAGAATTTTAGCAGAGCTAGAAGCATATGAAAAAATCAAATGGAAATGATAAAATTGACATAGTAACCAAGGAAAAATTATGCAATTGACAGGCTCATTAGTAGACTCAGCCCATTTGAGAAGGATTAGTACATTAAAGTTAGGTCAGTAGAAATTACATAAGTTAAAAAACAAAGAATATGTTAGTGTAAATTAAAAAAAAAAGAAGGAAGGAGGGGGAGAGAAGGGAAGGGAAGGGAAGGGAAGGGAAGGGCAGGGAAGGGCAGGGAAGGGAAGGGAAGGGGAAGGAAGAGAAAGGAAGAGGAGGAGGAGGGAGGAAAGAAAAAAGGAAGGGAGGGAAGGGAGCGAGGGAAGAGTAAAAACAAGAGATGTGAGTATCAAAATGTATAACATGCATATTTGAAGTCCCAGAAGAGAGTAGAATGGAGCACAAAAAATATTTAAAGAGATAGTGTCCAATAATTTCCCCAAATTAATGAAAGACAGTAAACCACATATTCATAAAGCTCAGAGGACATTCAGCAGGATAAACAGAAAACACACAGAAACATATCAACATAATAAGCTGCTGAATATTAAAGATAAAAAATAAATCATGAAGGTAGTAACACAAAAAAATGCACATTACCTAAATAGTTATAAAAAGAATATAGCATATGTTTCCTCATAAACTATGCAAATCAGGAAACAATGGGGCAATGATATAAAAAAAAAATCCAGAAATCTATATGGGAAGAATGATATTCCACAATCAACAAAACCCATAAAAAATTTTGGAACACTGTTTCTGCATACATAATTTCCTCCTTTTGAATTTTCTATTCAGTCTATTCTAGTTCCTTCAGTATCCCTGACATCTGTCTGATCTCTCTTTCTTTCTCTCTCTCTACAACTAAGCAAGGTTTTTAAGATCTGTTTGGGTTTTGTCTGCCCTGAAGTTCCAGAATTACTCCATATAGAATATGGAGTATCTCTTGCTAGAGAATACTCCATAGAAACCTTTTTGATAGTGGAGTTCATTTCAGTTGGTTTCCTTTTCTAAGGGATACCAATCTTTTGCAACCTGTTATTCAATGTATGAAAATAATTATTTTCTATTTTTTTCTTTCTAGCTTTCTATTTATTTGCAGAAGGAGGGTAATTCCTTTTTTTTTTTATACGGCTGAATTTAATTTCCTTATGATTTACTATTTCATGGCAGAAGGGACTGAACTCTGATCTTTTCTATTTTAACTACATTATGAAATTATTATAATAAATTGCAATTAAAAAATCACTGTTTTCTACTTATATCATATTTTGTTCCTAATGTGTGAGCAGCAGGGTTGAAGACATGAACCTTGGTTGCAAGTATGTATAAGGAACTGTTAGGTTACCATTTCCTTTTTTTCTTCTCACACAGTTAGGCAGCCATGGCTTCCCTACATAGGCAAGGATAGTGGTTTATTGGTCTAAGGTATCTGAGAGAGAATATGACAGCATCATTGACATTTCATTGATCTGTGAATGTTTTAATCATTTCTTACTTTCCTATCCTCACCACATTATCCCATGAGGAGGGCATTAGGTTCGGACACTCAGACATCCATTCTTATCAATTTATGTTCCACAATATTTGAAGATGCTAACAATTCAGTTAGATGGATTTCTGATGATATGAAATCCTGCAGTGGGAAGAACATAATATTGGTTCATACCAGCTTGCACTCAATCATTTGGATATCTTCATTTTGTTCCTTTATTGGTTACCAGGCTACACATGTTAGATTAAACTTTATGACAATAAGCACCCTCATCTGAAATCCTGAAATCATTCTATCACTATATTTATTTATATATTTATCTTTTAGGAAAATACCTACCATAATATCTGGCCTATAATAAATACGCCAATAAGTTAACTCAAGCTCTATCAAATCCTAAGAAGAAGTTTCTTATTGCCTTCATCAAATTCATACTTGGGAATTCTACATATCCCATCTAAAGAAGTTTTAGTGATCAAAAACTCATATTCTTTAAAAATAAACAAATAAAAACTAAGACTACTAGGTTACCTAGTATGTCTAGTTGCAGTACAAGATTCTATCTGTAGCACGTACTTTGGTGTGTTCTGTCCAATTTGATTTAAACAACTCAGGTGAAGAGGCTCCCCATGGGGACTCATCCACTTTTTAACAGATCTCACTACTACATAATTGTTCCTCAGATTCTGCCTAGATTTCCCTTTGCTCGATTTTGTCTCATCACTCCTCATTAAAACCACAAGACACAAGCAATAATAAGAATGAGAAGGCAACTTGATAGTTACTCATTTTAATTTTAGACATCTCCACATTGTCACAGCTTTCATTTTTATTTAGAACAACCACTTGAAACACAACTTCAAATATTTCACTAAATGAAAATATAGAGGTATCCAGTGGTTAGCTGACCCCAATTTAGTATTCCCCTCCTTTAACAAAAGGAAGAGACCATCTGAAGTATAACTCTGGATGCCTGCAAATACTTTCATTGCTTAACTCCGATGCAGAAGCATTGATTTTCTTAGATCCGATAATCTACAAAAAATGTTTTCTTTGTTTGTGATTTGGCAGAGAACATAGTTTAATTTTATAACCATCCTGTGTGATCCGCATCAGTCATGCTACTCAGACCTTTTTTATTGTGCATTTACAAGGTGAAGGTCATTGTTGTCTCTGTGGGACACAAAACCTTTGATTCATGGCTTAGAAACATCAAGGTTTCAATTCTTGCAATGTATTATATATTGCCTTTAGAGTATTCACAACAGTGTCTTTAGTTTACATGGAGGGTGGCATCTTGAATGATGGTTCTTATCATAGACGAACATACAGGGAGAATGTCATATTAATCTATCGCCAATTACCAAATTGTTTACAAAATATATACGCAAAACTTGATTTTAATCTCATTATAGGAAGAACAGGTACTACAGAAAGAACAAAAGAAAAGAAAAAGGTTTGTAACTCCTGTTTGCCTTTCATTAAGGATTCAATCTTTTCTTTATAGCATGATTCTCACTGGAACAATATAACCATTTACACCTTTAAGGATTTTTCCAACACTTCTCCACAGAAGAACTTCCTTCTATGCTTAATTGTCATGTACTTTAAGAACAACAAGCTTCCCCTGTTACAGGGGAGGCTCTATAATGCAAATTAGTTAATTAATTTCTGGTAATAAGCTTTATAATGACACTACAGTGACTTCTATGTGCCATGGTTTCCAGTTAAAAGGATGGGTGGAAACTCCATTACCAATTGTTTTGCTACTTTAGTCTCTGATACTCTTGCCCTAATTTTCTTCGGGCAAATGACCACCTGATCTCTCCTCAGAGCCTACTTTTGAGAGTACTTCCTCCAGAAAGTCTTTCCCCAAAGAATGGTTAACTTCCACTAGTACTGAATCATTTGCCTTTCTGTATAGTGTATATTTTGCTCCTATTACTGTAATCATTTTTGAGAGGAGGAACTCTAATTTTGTGTTTCATTCACCTTCTTATTTGCAGCCTAAACAGAACATCCAGTGCTCCATCTTGATAGCAAGAGAAAATTCATAGATCAAGAAAATTCCCGGTAGTTAAAATAATCTGGTTCCAATGAGATATTATTGAAATAAATATATTCGCTAATAAAACAAAATTTTATATTATCCCAGCATTCCTGCTTCCAAGTAGTACCTTTTAAAGACAAATCACCTGAGCTCGCCCCATAATTCAGTTTGCTCAATTACCCTGATGATTGTTGGATCTATTTTAGGATGCTATGTTTACAGAGTGGTTTGTTCATTTGGATGAGTTTTAGCTTACTGACTTTTTGTGTAAATATTAATTTAGCATGGACTTTAGCTGTATTTTAAAAATACTAAAGCTCTAGTACCAGTGAGAACAGTGACCCATGATCACTGGCGCTCATGGAGAGCAAGACGGAAAACAGTGTGCAGGCTTACAGCAGCATCTGACTGAAAGTGGATCCGTCAGTGGGTTTCAGGGGATCCCCAAATCCCTGGGGTTATGTTTAAAATTGTGTGAAATAGCTTTCCACAGATTAGCCAAAAATTTCAAGAACTACTATCACAAAACCAAATACCTCATGAAATTTTCCGTATATCCCATTCCCACAGCCACTTGAAGATGATTTGATTATTTTCAATTTCCATATAGTCTCATGATTAGATCTGCTAAACAGGCAAGATAAGGAAAAACATTTTGTAGAAATATCTGATGTGTTTGATTTAATTTACTATAACCAATTTAATAGACACTTGCTATATCCTGATCTACCTAGATGGATATCCTATTGTTTCCACTAACATTTGTTAAAAAGGTCATCCTATTCCCATAAAGTATTGGCAAATTTGTCCAAAGTCAAGTGACACTCTACTCCATTAATTTATATGTTAGTTTTTATCTGACATCACAGACGGTCTTGAATAGTGCAGCTTTAGAGCAAGTCTTGAACTCCAGTTTCTTTCTTCCTTTGCAAAATTATTTTGGCTATTCTACATCCTCTGTATTTCCAAATACATTTTAGATTCACCCTGACACTTTCCACCACACAGTTCCTGAGATTTTTATTGGGAAGGCATTGGCTCTATCCATCTACTTGGAATTAATATCTGAAAATCAGTGATCATGGTATATCTCCTCATGTATTTAGAAACTTTACAATTTCTAGTAACAATTCTTTGCAATTTTCTTTGTACAGGTCTTACATATTTTTTTGGATGTGTATTTCATGAAATAATTGGAGGACACTGTAAATAATGGTACATTTTAAAACTTATGTTGTTTGTTGCTAATATATAGAAATATACCTGCTTTTTGTATATTAATCTTGAAATTTTGCTAAATATCACTTATACTGTCTTTTTTAGAAGACTTAGAGTTGTCTATGTACACAAGTATTATGTATGTGAATGCTTTATTTCTTTTTTATTTTCTAATATGCACCTTTTTTTCCCCTTTCCCCCCTTTTTCTTCTTCCTTATCATTTTGGCTGGGGCACTTGGTATTTATTGAATAAAAAGCATGAGAATGGATATTTTAGCCTTATGTCTGACTTAAAATATGATGTTATTTCTTGTTTTATTAACCATTCCTTTTACCTGGTTTAGAAAGTTCCCAACCATTTTAATTTCCTGTGATTTTATCAAAAATGAATGTTGAATTTTGTCAAATGATTTTTTTGCACTATTGAGATGATCCCATGGTTTTTCTCCATTATTTTGTTCATACGAACAATTATGTTGATGATTTTTAAATATTAAACCTAATTTTGCATTCCTGACATAATCTCTACTTAGTCATGATGTATTACCCTTTTTTACCCATGACTAAATTTTATTTCCTCACACTTACTCAAGAAAATGTAAATATTTGTTCATGAAGGATGTAAGTCCATAGTTTTATTTCTTAATTCATTATTATTATTATTATTATTATTATTATTGGTAAATGTTTACTTGTTGAGAGAGACAGAGAGAGAGACAGACAGACAGATGACCAGGGAAGGGGCAGAGAGAGAATCCCAACCTGGCTCTGTGCTGTTGGTGCACAGCCCACACGGGGATCCATCCCATGAACTGTGAGATTGTGACCTGAGCTGAAATCAAGAGTTGGATGCTTAACCAATTGAGCCACCCAGGTGCCCATCTTCTCTTTTATAACAGTTGCTATGATGAGGGCATTGCTATCGTCATAAAACAAGTGTTTCCTTTTCTTCTATTTTCTGAAAGAGTTTAAGTAGGGTATTTTTTTTTCTTAAATATTTGACAAAGTCTTCCGGTAAAACCATATGGTCCTGGATTCTCCTTTGTGGGAAGATTTTCAATTGCAACTGCTGTCATACATAGAGTATGCAGATTATGTCTTCATTCCTGAATAAATTCATGTCTTCCAAATAATTTGGCTATTTCATTTGTTTAAAAATAACTGGTTTGAAGTTGTTCAAAATATTTTCTTAACATTATACAAATAGGTACTGTAGGTACTGTAATGATATTCCCACTTTCATTCTTTATATTAATTTGTGTCTTTGCCCTTGTTTAAGTAGAAAGTCATTAATGTTACTAATATTTTCAGAGAAGCTTGCTATTTCATTGCCTTTCTTCCTTGCTTAGCCATTTCTATAGTTTTTAAATTTCTACTTACTTTCTTTTTTCTATTTACCTTGATTTTATTGCTCTTCTTTTTAAAGATGAAAGCCCAGTTCGTTGACTGTAGCCTTTTGTGATTTTTCTAAGATGAGCTTTTAAAGTTAAATATTTCTCTCCAATCAGTGTTTTGGTTGAATCCCACAAGTTTGATATGTTTTTGTTTTTATTTTCATTCAGTTCAAAATAATTTTAAAGTTCCGTTTTAACTACTTCCTTGCCTATGGGTTATTTTGCAGTATGTTAGAAAATATCCCCAAATTGTTATTGTTTTTAATTTATTTTCATTGTGATCATAGTAGATAATAATGTGTATGTCCTCAGTAATTTCAAATGTATTGAGATTTCTTCTATGGCTGAACTTGTAGTCTAGCTTTGTAAATATTTAATACGCCCTTAAAAAGAATTTACACTGTGTTTTTATTGTGTGGAATCCTCTACAGATGCCAGTTTAGTAGGTCTGTTTTTTTAAAATCTGCTGTATCCATATTGATTTTTATCTACTTTTCCTATCACTTACTGAGAGAATAATATTAAAGTTCCCAATATTAAATAAGGATTTGTTTATTTATCTTTTTAGTTCTATTAGTCTAACTCAATGTAGGTTGAAATGCTGTTAATAGGGTACACGAAAATACATTTATTTAATGTATATAAAGTATACTATAACACAGTTGTGGGTGTGTGTGTATATATATATGTGCATACTTACAGTGTATGTCGAGAGAGATACTATTATTTTCTTCACCGCTAAAATCCATAAGAGTAGTAGTTATATTATTACGAGGGTTAAAAATAGAATAACTTATACAAAGCAATTCAAGCATTGTCCCTAATCCAGCAATAAAGGTAATAATGACAAATATTATGAATTATTATATTTATTATTTACAAAGAATATTTCTCAAGCTACATTTTCCCTCTACTGCACTAAAACACTGAAAAAATATATATGTTGGTTTGATGAGACATAAATATGGAATCAAATCTATAAATACATTATTGCACAGAGATTTTTTAAGAAACTGAGACTAGAATAGTGAAAAATGTATACTCCAATATACTTTGACATAGACCAAATATAAGTTAATGCAAAGTCAGTTTTGTGGCTGGGAACAAATAACAAAAGCAAATCAAGATAGATTAGGTAAATATAATGATAGGAATAAATATATTATTTTGTTTCAGCTAAGCCTAAATAAATATATAAAAAATATGTGACAACTGTACAGTACTTCAAGGACAGAGACAAAACATCTAGAAATTATTAAAGACAGAATTCAAGAGACGAGTAAAGTTTGTGAAGTTACCTCTATTTCGATACAACTGTCTTTCAAAGTTTTCTGCACAAGAAGATTTCTGGATTTTTCTTTCTTAATGTAGTATGTTGCCAATTTTTCTACCTTAAAATCACTAAGCACAGCTTTAGAGAACACACTTATAATAAACATCATAAGTGTTTAGAGAACACACTTATAATAAAACATCATTCAAAGTCTGAAAGTCATGTTTTGGAAATCATCTAATCTCCTCACTGCCTCATACCACTCTAATTACCTGAATATTCCAGACAACAATATTCAACCTTCTGCAATAATTACTTCTCTCCTACCCATAACATTTCCAAAATTCTGGAAATATTCTCCTGATTTTTTTTTTCTTTTAACTCAATCAAGACTAATCAAGAATAAACACTGAAGGTACTTACACAGTATATTACATAAGCATATATAATGATTCAGAATTATCCTCTGCTTTTTATTTGTAATCAATAAATGTCTATTACAAGAAACTAATCATGTTTTTTCCCTAGCTACTATGTACATGTTTTATTGCTTATCATAGACAAATACTTGATACTAAAAAAGAAATGCAATAATCTTTGGCCATTTAATATTTTACTATTAGTTCATCTAAGTAGCAATATACTTTAAGTTACATCATCAAGAGCTATTGTTTGATTACTTGATTAGTCTCTGGTTGCCTGTTTGAACTGTCAATAATTTGTGCTGTTGGTAAAGTGTAATGCTTTTGAAGAGATGCTTAATTCTTAGCCTCCAAGGATGCTTGGTATTCTGTATGGAAAGTACTTCTTAACTAAACATGCATATGAGACACCAACAGAGAACAGAAAATCATTCATGAGTTTCTTTAGCAGACAACCAAAACCTACCTGACCAAGGGGCATTCAGAAAATTCATAAAAATTAGTTTGGATTTCAGTAAATGAATTACATATCTAAATGCTGGTGATATCATCTCTTATCAATAGGGTAAAAAGATTTGTACTTTAAAAAAAAAAAATGTCAGGGGCACCTGGGTGGCTCAGTCGGTTAAGCGGCCGACTTCAGCTCAGGTCACGATCTCGCAGTGCGTGAGTTCGAGCCCCGCGTTGGGCTCTGGGCTGATGGCTCAGAGTCTGGAGCCTGCTTCCGATTCTGTGTCTCCCTCTCTCTCTGACCCTCCCCCGTTCATGCTCTGTCTCTCTCTGTCTCAAAAATAAATAAACTTAAAAAAAATATATATAAAAAAAAAAAAAAACAAAAACCATGTCATTATTCTCAAATTTGTTATTAGCCATTCATGTAATAAAAACAGATAGATTTGCTTTTAACTCAGAGAAATGACAGACTGGACCCAATACTGAATGTTCTTAAAGCAAAAAGCTAACTAGACCTTAAAATGAAAGATTACAGAAAGCAGAGTTACTTCAATAATATAAAACAAAACAAAACAAAATAGCACAAAATAGTGGAGGAAAAGTAGAAGTAAAGTAAAAAGTGTAACTGTTTCTAAAGCACCAATAATGTAACTCTACACAGGTGAGGACTCAACCATGAAATGAAGGAAAAAAAAAACAAAAACAAGATCTAAGTAACTGACAAGTAAAATCTTTTTGGTTGTGATTTTGGAATAAGAAAGAATATCAATTATACATTCTTTGGATTTCAAGGATTATCTAACCCCATGGTGCACAAAAGTAAACAATGAATTCTTTTTGTTGTCTCAGTATTTGTGTGTGCACATTTTAAAAATGCGTGTACACTTCAGCATTTCACTTTGATGATGTGGATTGCAGGGGAAGAAGTGAGTAATATGGCCTCTCCCCCCCTTTAGGAACTAAGACGTACTTCTTAGAGATCCGTTGGCCCTTCTCTTCTGAGCAGTTTCAGGAAAAATGGAGACATTGTGCACAAACACAGAGCACCATATATGTGATTTTTCAAAGGCAGTTATCCAGAGTTAGCAGCACTAAAATAAGAAATTCTGGGGAAGTCTTGTGTGAAATTTTTGAATGAGATTGCACAAACTTGTACCAAAAATATTAGATATTGCCTGGGAAAAGTCAGTTTTTAAAGTAAAAGAGGCAGACAAAGAGAATGTAAGCCCAGGAACTATGAAGCTTACTCTTTATTAGTGGGGCAGAAGTCAAGTGGCTCTTCTTCTACTCAATCATAGACAAATGGGCAATGCAGGCCTTCAGGCTTTGAAAGGATTAAGAAACTGTGGCAGGTAATAGGAATATGATCTTCAGTGTAAGGACCAAAGATGATTTCAAGCTATAAGAACTAGATCAGAAGTAGGAGATCTGGCGACCAAATGGAAGCCCATATATCAATTTAGAGCATGGTGTCAAGGTCAGGAAAAGTTCCGAGTTGCTGCTCCTGACTGTGCTACATTCCACTTAGTTAACTGTCTTTTCCATCCGGACACAATTAGTTCTGGAAGGAGGGAATGGGAAGGAAAAAGAACAGAGATGGGCAAACCCAGCTGAGTAATTCTCTGTGCTATAGGGTGTGGTAGATGAAGGCTGGCAAGAGGTGAGGGTTCAGGTGGCCAAGTGAAGTATCTCAGGGCTCACCTCTTTCCCTTACTCTTGTATTCAGCTAATATGCTCTACCTGAAGTGGGGTTAGGAGGCTTTCTTTTCCAAAATATCTCCTGTATTTTGATGTTCCATCATGAGCCAAGGATGATAACCACATAATGTATGTGCCACCGTTGTATCTCTTATGCCTAGCCAAATCCACTGCTCCTGAGAGTCAGGTTCTGAGGACCACAGCCACTGGGTAGTCAACAGCATACCCTGTTGAAACATCATTTCCATTAGAGTGGCAACCAGTATTCTATTTGTCCTCTTTTAACTGCGATTATAAACCTTAGCTATACATTAGCTTCACCGAGAGCGTTTGAAAATACCAGTGCTTAGGACTGACCCGAGAAATTCTGATTTAAGTGATTTGACTAAATCTATGTGTTAGGCTATTTTTAAAACTCTCCAAGTAATCCTACCATGTAGCCAGATGCAACTATCCCTGGGAGGGAATGTATACAAGGATCCCAACTGGACACAGTCAGAAGGAGCTTATACAATTCTTTTATCAGTTTCATGAGAGGAGCTGATTCCGGAAAGGCATGTTGAAAGAACAGCACAGGATAGAAAAAGAGGATGCAGTGAATTTGAGAGTACTGATTCAAAGTTGCCCAGGACTTACTGTTCCAGATCACAAGGAACATTAGAAGCCAGTCTTTTTCTTTCTTCCTTTTTTTTTTTTTTTAAAGTCAAACTGTTTTCTTTGCAAGCTGTGTGTCTTGCTTTTCATTGTGAGTCACAGATAACACAGAAATCATTTTTGGCAATCGCACCTTCTCTTTTACAGTTGGAATTCCTTCTAACACAATGTCTACAGAAACTTTACCAGAGGAAGTCTAAAGTACCAAATCAGTCCTCAAGAGTTACTGTTCTGTTAATATATATATATGCATATATATATATACATATATATATGCATATATATACGTATATGTATGCATATATATATGCATACATATACGTATATATATGCATATATATGTATACGCACATGTGTGTGTATGCCTATTTCATACATTTAAGTTTGCTAGATAAAGTAAAACAAACCAAAAGCTTCTGAGTTTCAAGTATATAATAGTAGTATGATATTTTGTAAGACATTCATTATATATTTTACAATGATTCTACCTACTCCATAATTAAATAAGATATTACTGCATATTGTGAAATATAAAAGTTTAAAACCTTAGAAAAATTTAAAATGTAGCAGGTTAAGGATCCCTTCTTTAAGCTTATTGATCATGAAATAGTATTTCCATTTCCTTTGGAACATGCACATTTCTATATCTACACAAAGGGTTCTAGTAAGAGCAAATGTATTATGAGCAGACAGACTGGCAATTTTGTTCTCGTGTTACTCAAAACTTGACCCCCAAGCAGCCAAACTGGAATAACATGAGAGTCTATTTGTAATGCAGAATCTTAAAGCCCACCAGGTGATTTACAGGCGATTAAAATTTGAGAATCACTCAGATCCACATGTGCTCCCTAATCTACTATATTCTGTCATCAGTGGAAAAGAATGTTCCTTAAGGAGATTTATTGAGCAAACCAGAGTATCAGGAGCCAGGGAATTTACATATCCTCCTTGCTTCAACTTCAATCATTCAACAAATATGTGGGTTCTTTTTTTGTTTTGTTTTGTTTTGCAACACATTTAATTTCTCTCAACATAAGTATTCATTAGTAAGTGAGAGTTGAACTACACCATATAGTTCCATCATTCTACTGACCTTTGATAAATCAGTTTTAAGGAGGAGCAAATACCAATATGTAAAGCTGTGGGAGAACAGTAGAGAGGGTTCCTGCTTAAGTGCTGGTGATTCTGAACTGAAGGGACTTTGGGCTTCCCAGTACAAAATCAGCTTGCCTACCAACTAACAAATAGAAGTTTTGTGACAATGAAAGAGACACATATAGCCACACACTCATAAACCCTTACAATTCAGGCCCAGATGCTCAAACACTTTTTTTTTTTCCCAATGACAACAGCAAATGAAGACCAAGTAATAACCCATTTGTTCTTCCTGCACTAACAGAGAACAAGCATTTTTAAAAAGCATTATCGATTCGACATATGTACATGCATTTATTCATGTGCATTAAATGGCTGGCAGCTCATCCAGTGTTCTTTTCTAAATCTAATGGGTTGATTTAAAAAAAAAAAAATTAAGTTTGAGAAGAGTTGTTGTAAAAATAATCTGGTGGTCCTTACGTTAGGTTGTGGTGGCTTTTTTCCTTAGGAATTCTTGGGAATTAACTTTTTACAAAAAGCTGAACAGGGGTCATGTTAAGGTTCTTCCACTTTATAGCCCTCCTACTTTATCCCAGGTGGGCAGGCCTATCCAGGAGAAGTATGGAATAAAGTTGCCCCAGCATGTACGAAAACCCCGATCCAATTTCTTTAGATTATGGGAATTTTCAAAGACGTGAGAGGTGCAAATGACAGCCTCAGTGCTGCCATCAGTAATGGACAGTACTGTTCATGATGATTATACCACAGGAAAATAAAAAAAAATTGCTCTTTAATAGCAATTAAGAAAAAAATCCCATGTATAATTGCATCACAAAAAAATCTCAGAATATAGATAACCAATCTACATACACAGTTCCATCCCTATCAAATACCAATGGCATTTTTCACAGAGCTATAACAAAGAATCCTAAAATTTGTATGAAACCACAAAAGACTGCAAATAGCCAAAGCAATCTTGAGAAAGAAAGCAAAGCAGGAGACATCACACTCCCTGATTTCAAACTATACTATAAAGCTGTAGTAATCAAAACCGTATGGTACGTGTACAGAAACAGAGACACAGATCAATGGAACAGGACAGAGAGCCCAGGAGTAAGCCCATACTTATACAATATTAATCTATGACATAGGAGACAATAATTCACACTGGAGAAAAAGACTGTTTAGTAAATGGTGTTGGGAAAACTGGACAGTTACATGCAAAAGGGGAAAACTGGACAGCTATCTTCTAGCATATGCAAAAATAAATTTAACATGGATTAAAGACTTGAGTGGAGAACCTGAAGCCCTAAAATCCCTTAAAAAACACATACAGAGTAAGCTCTTTGGCACTGGTCTTAATAACATACATAGAGATATATAGATATATTTTTTTGGACCAGTTTCTTCAAGCAAGGACAACAAAACCTAAAGCAAAAAATGAAATTGCATCAAATGAAATAGCTTTCACGCAGTAAAGGAAACCAACAAAATAAAAAGGGAACTAGTTAAATAGATTATTTACAAACCATATATCCAATAAGGGGTTAATATTAAAAAAAATATAAAGAACTGACACAACTTAATATCAAAAAACCAAAACAAAACAATAGCACAATTTAAAAAATGGGCAGGGGGCTTGAATAGACTTTTTTTTTCTAAAGAAGACATACAGATGACCAACAGACACAAGAAAAGATACTCAACATCACTACTCGCCGTGGAAATGCAAATCAAAACCACATTGATTTTACCTCACACCTGTCAGATTAGCTACTACCAAAAAGAAAAAAAAAAATGTAATAAGCGTTCAGGTAGGTGTGGATAAATGGGAACCCTTGTGCACTGTTTGTGGGAATGAAAATTGGTGTTGCCGTTGGGGAAAACAATATGGATGTTTCATAAAACCAAACCAAAAACCACACACAAAAGCAGAACTACTTTATGATCCAGCAATTCCACTTCTGGGTATTTATCCAAAGAAAATGAAAACACCAATCTAAAGACATATATGTACCCCTATGTTCACTGAAGCATTATTTACAACAGCCAAGATATGGAAACACCCTAAATGTTCTTTGATAGATGAATAAAGATGTGACACACACACACACACACACACACACACACACACACACACACACACAAATACTATTCATAAAAAATAATGAAATCTCCCATTTGTGGTAACATGAATGGAGTTAGAGGGTATTATGCTAAGTAAAATAAATCAGAGAAACACAAATAACATACGGCCTTACTTGTATGTGAAATCTAGAAAACAAACAAACAAACAAACAGAAATAGACTCATAGTAAAGAAATGGCTGGTTAGGAGTGGTCAGGAGGCAGGTGGAAGACGTAAAGGGGAATAAGAGGTAAATAAGTCTCTATGTTATAATTTACAGCATGGGGAATACAGTGCATAATATTATAACAACTTTGAAGTTCACATATGGTACCCAGACTCATGGGGATCATTTCATGATGTATAAAATATTGAATCAATATGAAGTACATCTGAAACTAATAGAATACTGTATGTCAATATATGCCCATGCAAAAAAGTGTGATGAGAACGGAAACGAAGAAAGGAAACAGTCAATGAGGTGACTTAATTTTTAAAAATAGATTGAGCAAAGTAGTTTATTACTGCCTTTAGTTCTAATAAAAAGCTACTTTTTAAGAAACTTACAAGCCAAAATAGTGGTTTAGACTACAGCTTAAGTAGTGTGTACAAAGATGCATATACCAAGATAATTTATAAAAGCAAAAATTTAGATGTACTCCATATGTCCAAAACCAAATAGTTAAAAAAAAAAACCTTTAGTATATGCACAAGATAAAATAATACACACTCAATAGAAGTGGTATACCATAGGCCATTCAATGAGGTCAAAATGTTTATAATACTTGGGGCACCTGGGTGGCTCAGTCGGTTAAGCGAACTCCACGTCGGGCTCTGTGCCTGCTTCAGATTCTGTGTCTCCCCCTCTCTCTGACCCTCCCCTGCCTGCACTCTCTCTCTCTCAAAAATAATCAAACATTAAAGAAATGTTTACAAGATAATATTACATCAAAAGAAACCAAGAAAAGCACTAGATAATATTTTGAAAAAAAAAAAAAAAAGGAGACAGAAGAAAGAAAAAGAGAGAAACACTGCATAAAATGTACCACTTCAGAAAGGTAACCCCTCTTTTAATTATTTATCTCCACCACAAAAACCACTGTGGCATTTTTTTAAATTGCATTTTGATATTTGACACTGGCAGATTAAAAGTAAAGCATAGAGGAAATGCAACTTAGTCAGCTTTTTACTAGAGCTAAACATTGCCAGAGGCTGTTACAATTGTCAGGCACACCAAATTTCAAAATTGCTGAAGAAGTATCAGCTTATATCGTAGAATCGACAACAGACTTAAATTCATATAACTGGAGGAATTTAAAAGGTAAACCAAATAAAACCTCTCAGAGAGTAACAGAATAGTTTCAATACTAAAAAGATGCATTTTTTTTTAAATTTTTTTTTTTAACATTTATTTTTGAGACAGAGAGAGGCAGAGCATGAACGGGGGAGGGTCAGAGAGAGAGGGAGACACAGAATCGGAAGCAGGCTCCAGGCTCCGACGCGGGGCTCGAACTCACGGACCGTGAGATCGTGACCTGAGCTGAAGTCGGACGCTTAACCGACTGAGCCACCCAGGTGCCCCAAAAGATGCATTTTTTTATGGGACTCCAAATAAAAAGAACAAGCATTGATGGACTTTCCATTGGACATTTTCTTATTGAAAAGTTAACAGAGCTAGAAATGATTCATGACTTGATATCTTACCAGTTTCCTTGGCCTTTTGTTTCCCCCTCATGCTAGGACAGTTGGGAAGTTATAGGAGACTATTTAGCTGCGATATTAAACCTCTGACAACTTGTTCCATCAAATTCCCCAAGTAGAAATGTACTCGGCGTGGCATAGCTTAGCTGGCCTTGTTTCATGCTTAGCTCGGATTCCAAAAGAATTTGCCTTTCGTCTTGCAATAATTTAGAGCACATTTTCAGAAACATTTATATTTATATCTGTTTAGATCAAAAGATTATATTAGATTTTACAGCAGGATTTTGAGTTTTTAATGAATTAAGTTATTCTTCTATTTCCTTTTTCCTTCCTGAGATGAGGCAGGCAGTAGCATTAGTTTCTGTTTCCTCTGGGTTACACATTTGGGATGCTGTTCAAATACTGCAGTCTGCCTCATATTAGCATGAATTAAAAATCTGAACATAAGTTATGCCTCTCATTGGAGAGTTTTAAAAATAAAGGCACATTAAATCTAATTAAATAACTACCCAAGACCAACTCAACAGTTCTGGACAAACAGAAAGTTACAGAAGTCAAACTTCCTTCTTTCGTTCACCTGGTATTTGAGACCACCTACTCCATTTGGAGTTGACGCATTTGGATTTGATTTGTGGGCTCTTCTGACATGACATGTGTTGAACTTGGTGAAGAAAACACCTATTGGATGCTTAGATTCCCATGAGCAAGCATTTCTTCATTTCTATGTAAACTTTCAAAGTGGGATCCTTAGCAAAGTGAGGAGTAGCCTAAGGCCCCCAACGGGACATCAGTCTTAACATGACAAGTTGTCAATGCTGCACAGAGCTATCTGGCTTCATAAGGCTTATTTTCACATGAGATTTCCACAGAGTGGTGGTTTTTTTTTCCCCTTCTACCCACCACCTCAAATGAATGTGTTAATTTGTCACAGCGAAATCTTAGCATTTTCTCATGTTATCTACTGGGATATATACCATGCTTTATAGAAAAATATATTGACCTATTGATATATATTGATAATAATACATGTATTATATATTTTATATTATGAAATGCAATATTTATTTTTTCTTTTCCCTATGGTGAAACATCTTTCTCTAAACAAGAGTCATGACCCTTAGGATATCTTTTCATCTTCTTAGTCCTTCAGGTAGAAACATTCTTACCCAATTAAAATTTTTTTTAACATTGATTTATTTTTGAGAGACAGAGAGAGGCAGAGTATGAGCAGGGGAGAGGCAGAGAGAGAGGGAGACACAGAACTCGAAGCAGGCTGCAGGCTCCAAGCTGTCGGCAGAGAGCCCGAAGTGGGGCTCAAACTCACAGACCTTGAGATCATGACCTGAGCTGAAGTCGGATGCTCAACCGACTGAGCCACGCAGGCACCCCACTTCTTACCCAAATTAAGTAAAATGATCAAAGACCTCTTGCTTGATTTTTGTTGGTGTTTTCCCAAGTATTACTTCCCACCCTCCTACCTTGCTTCGAAAATGCTGTGTGCGTGTGTGTGCATTGTGACTCCATATAGTATCATGCGTGCATTAGTGCAATCTCAAAAACAGTTGCTTTTTCATTATTCACAATATTTTATACTTAGACTCCCAGTGACTGAAACCTATATTGTTGTTGTCCATTTTATTATTCCTTCTGTTTATGAGTCCCTGTCACTGGAACATTCTATGCCATAATTTACATGATTACTCTTAATTCTACTCTTTTTCCTGTGCTCTTTTAGCTATTCAGTTGCCCTGAAACCATGGGGATCAATATTCATTCACATTTAAATCTTACTATTCATATTTTTACCATTTTCTTTTTGCACTTTCTCCCATTTATTTTTCATTTTCTCTATCAACAATAAATCGTGTGCAAATTGTCGACTATAAAGCACATTTTCTGCTAACATTCTGCAAATTCCAGTACCTTATTTGGTCTGATTATTCCATACTCTAATGACTTACTGCCTCTGTTCCAGGACTTTCGTTGGTCATTAGATTTAGTCACAAAGAGGTTATAAAGAAAACCATTATGTGTGGCAGACACAGAACCCAGCAGTGCTGCATTGGACTAAAAGGGGAGTAAAGCCGGTAAGTGGAAGGAGAAAGGGATATATAGGAAAGAGATCTCAAACAGGAGTGTGGTGTGTGTGTGTGTGTGTGATGGAGCGGGGGGGGGGGGGGGGGGGGGGAGGGAGACGGAGAGAGGGGGAGGGAGAGAAAGAGAGGGAGGGAGAGAGGGAGAGAGAATGTGTCTGTAATGAAAAAAGTCTTTAAATCTAGTTGGCTAGGATACAATACACAAGAAAGGATTGAAACTAAAAAAGAAAGATCTACTTATACCTCAGATGTAAAAAAAAAAAAAAAAAAAAAAAAAAGCAAAGAGTACTGCCCCCACTCTAAAAACGAGAGAAAGTGGAATAAACAATAAAATCACAACTTTCAGAGACCTGTACTCATGGGGCAACCATGACCAGGGAAATCAGCTCCATTTTTCCCCATGGGAAGAGAGCACACACAGCACATTCTAGCTCCTTCACCCAGCCCAAGTCATCCCTAGAGTAATTTGAAACCAATGGTTCAATGACTATTCTAAGCTCTAGCAAAACATGGGGAGAAGACAGGGGCAGATATTAAAGCCAGTGCATACAATATCAATGAATTGCAAAAGGCTGAGCATGGGCTAGCGGGAGAAAATAGAACCCCAGGGAAATTCAGAATGAAAAGGAATCTGCCCCAACTTGAAGGCATGTTTCCATAGATCTTAATTCAGAGCTTGCAGGAAAAGATTACCAGGGGCAAAGATTGGAGACAGCCTCCCTTGGTGATACAAGTATGGAGGAGGTGAAAGCCATGGAAATGTACTCTCCGCATGAATCATTCTATCAAAAGAGTTAAGCCTTTGAGAGAAGGGCAGGAAACACTCTAACTCCAAGGTCACAGATATGCACCCGTTCATGATAGAGTTAGGACGTTAGGAATAAAATCTTCATCTCGGGAGGGTTTCAAAAGGACCTGAGAGGTCTCCTTCCTCCAGTTGAGTGTCAGGAAGGAACATGCCACAGAGAGAAGAAACAGAAATGCTGAGAAAATTTCATACCCAAGTCCCAGGCACACAAGTCTCCCCTAAGACTAAAGCCAGGGTAGGGACAGATAGCTCACCTCTGGCCATCCACCACCAACCTAAGAAACACCGAGTAACACACAATAGTACTGTTCTGCTCAGAGGGGTAAGAACACGAAGACAGGCCTTCTGTGGGGTAAATAAAACAGGGTAGCTGAAACCCTCTAGTGTTCAAGCTCCTTCACTCAGCCCAAATCATCCTAAGAGTAATTTGAAACCAATGGTTCAATGACTGTACAGGCCAGTTGTAGATTAGGAAGAGAAATACCCAATTTCACTTGGAAATACTTCTTACTCTTAAGCAGTTCCTCTTGTTCTTCACAACATGTCTGGCTTAAATAAAACATCATGACACTCAACAGGGCAAAATTAAAATTACAAAGAAAAAAAATCATCAAGACATACAGCAATTAAGAGAACCAGACTCAGAGATCATCAGATGTTGGAACTATTAAATGGAGAAATTAGAATACTATAATTAATATATTGAAGGCTGTATTTTAAAAGATGAAAAATATGCAGAAAAAGCCGAGGAATATCAGTGGGGAGATGGAAACTTTAAGAAAGGTCCAATGGAGATTTTATTTTCAACAACTTAGATGAAATGGACAAACTCCTTGAAAGACACAAACTCTCTCTCGGGAAGAAATAGATAGCCTGAATAGTTCTGTATCTGTTAAAAAATTCAATTCCTTGTGAAATAACCATCTGACATATTCACGTCCAGATGCCTTCACTGACAAATTCTACCAAATAGATAAAGTAGAAATAATACCAATTATACACAAACTCCTTTAGAATATATAGAAAAAAGAAGTCCTTTCAGATTCATTCTATAATACCCTGGTTTCAAAAGAGAGTAGGGTAATCATGTATCAAGTCTTTTAGACAACTATTCACTAACCTGTATTTGGAGAATTAAAAATATCTTAAAAGTGGGAGAACAAGAAAGAAATAGTCACTTTCCCACGTAGACTTTGTTATGAATCTCAGAGGTTGGTTTTACTTAGCTCCATATAGTAAGAGTTGAGGTCGGGTGCAGAGAGTGAAAAAACAATCTGTGCCACCAGTGATTTGAAAGAATATGGTCTATTTAGTCCAGAGAAGTGGTAAAATAGCTGATTAAAGAAATACACTAAGGTTCCTGGATAATGTTAAAGACCTGTGAAGTTTGGTGGCCGGGAATCAATAATGTGTTGTTCCTATTTCTCCTTGTCCTTGCCTCTCAGGTATTTCGTTTCTGTATTCATCACCACATGGTTGCGTGGCAGTGTAGACAAAACTCTCCAGTGCGTAATCTCCCCAGAAATAATGCTCTCATAAATGGTTTAATTCAAAAGTCTATATGTAGCATAGAAGAAAGATGAGCTTAGGAAGTTATCCATTTAGGAGCACTTAACCCTGAAAGAGTGAAAGAGCAGAACGTCTTTCTTCTTTGGAACTTCAGTTTCCTCATCTTTAATGTGTCGACAATAATTATTTCCGTAATATTTGTTAGAAGTAAAACTTCTAACAAATGCACATGTAGCAAATATATACTACTATATTTAGTATGTTAATGGAAGACATCTGTTGAATTCTTACTAGAATAGTAAGAATTGTGAGAATTCAACAGATGTCATCCATTAATACACTAAATATAATGTAATATACTGAATATAAAATACTAAATATACTATATAACACTTCTGGGGATGCCCCTCTTCACACCTCACTTAGCTCCATAGCTCTGCAACATGGTCTACACAATAGGCTGAGGTAGTCAGACACAACTGACAGTCATGCATTCACAGAACCAAATCACTCCCTCACTCTTATCCTTGCTTTCTTAAATTAGTAGACCTTAACAAGAGAAGGTTTATGTTTACAGAAAAAAAAAAAAAAACTGAACAGAAAGTACAGACTTCCCATATACTGTCTCACCCCCCACCCCCCAATAATTACTTCAGTTTTGACATCTTGCATTGGTGTGGTATATTCACTAAAACTGATGAGCCGATGTTGATACGTCATTACTAACCAGAGTCCAGAGTTTACAGTAGGGTTCACTTTTTATGCTGTAAACTTCCATGGGTTTTGACAAAAGCATAATGTTATGTATTCACAATTACAATACCATATGAAATCATTTCATGGTTGTAGGTCGCTCTCACTGATCTAGGGATATGATTCTTACTTTGGGTGTGATAGTTCCTGGGTTCAAATCCTAGATGAGCCCACTTTCTTTTCAACGTTTGGATTTAGAGAATTGGAAAAAAAAAAAAAGGCATTTCCCCCAAATAACTTCATAGCCCTAAAAATCCTGTGTGCTCTTCTTTTTCATGCACCCCCTCTACCTTTCCTAGAAACTATGGATCATTTCACTATCTATAGCTGCCTTTTCCAGAATGTCATATAGTTGGCATCATACAATGATTTGCTTTTTCAGATTGACTTCTTTCATTTAGCTATATACATTTAAGATTCTTTGTGTCTTTTCATGACTTGAAAGCTCATTTCCTTTTATCACTGATACATCTTTTAATGGATGTGTCACAGTTGGTTTATTTATTCATATATTGAAGGGCATCTTGGTTGCTTCCAAATTTTGGTAATTATGAAAGAGTTCTATAAACATTCCTATGCAGAATTTTTGTGGATGTAAAATTTGAAGTCATCTGTGTAAATATCAGGGAGAATGATTGCTGGATTCTAGGACAGGATTATATTTAGCTTTGTAAGAAACTGTTACACTGGCTCCCAAAATGGCTGTACCATTTTGTATTTTTTCATTTGTGACAGTGTATCTAATAAACCATCACCAAACCTATGTTAACCTGAATTTTTTTTCCTATCCTGTCTTCCAGAAGTTTTAGTTTTGGTTTTGCATTTAGGTTTATGATCCATTTCGAGTTAATTTTGTGAAAGCTTCAAGGTCTGTGTCTAGACTTTTCTTTTTTTTTTTTTTTGACCTATAGATGTCCAATTATTCTAGCACCATTTATTGAAAAGACAATCCTTTCTCCATTGAGTTGCCTTTGCTCTTTTGTTTAGTTGACTATGTCTGTGTGGGTCTATTTCTGGACTCTATTCTGGTCCACTGATCTATTTGTCTGTATCATACTCTCTTAATTACTCAAGCTTTAGAGTAAGTCTTGAAGTCATGTAATGCCAATCTTTCAAATTGGTTCTTCTTCAATATTATATTGGTTATTCTGGGTCCTTTTATCTTCCATACAAACTTGAGAGTCATTTTGTCAATGTTCATAAAATAAATTGCTGAGATTTTAATTAGGATTGTGTTGAATCTATGTGTTAAGTTACAAGGCACTGACATCTTGACAATGTTGAGTCTTTCTACAAACATGAACTATATCTGCATCTGTTTAGATCTTTTCATTTATTTCATCAGAATTTTATATTTTTCCTCATATCAATATGTGATTTGTTAAATATTTTTTTAATTAGTTTTTATTTTGAGAGACAGAGTGTGAGCAGAAGAGGGCAGAGAGAGAGGAAGACAAAGAATCTAAAGTAGACTCCACACATTGAGCTGTCTGCACAGAGCCTGGCGCAGGGCTAACTCACAAACCATGAGATCATGACCTGAGCTGAAGTCGGACACTTAACCAACTGAGCTACCCAGGTGCCCCCCTAAATATTTAATTTCTAAATAATGTAAATGGGGTTGTATTTTTAAATTCAAATCCCAGTTGTTCACTGTTGGTATATACAATTTTATTGACTTTATGTTTTCCCTTTTATTGTGCAGTCTTACAATAATTGCTAAATAATTTTGTCAATTCTTTGAGATTTTCTACATGGACAATCATGTCATTTAAGAATAATAACTATTTTATTCTGTCCTTCCTAATCTGTATACCTTTTACTTCTTTTTCTTGTCATAGTACATTAACTAGGACTCCCAATAAGATGTTGTATAACAGTGGTGAGATGGGACAGCCTTGCCTTGCTCCAGATCTTAAGGGGAAATCCACTGGTTTTTCACCATTAAGTATGATGTTAGCTTGCAGATAGTATCAGGATGACGAAGGTCTTCTCTAGTCTAAGTTTGCTGAATGTTTTAAACAAGAAGCAGTGTTGCATTTTGTCAAATCTGCTGCATCTACTGATATCATCATGTTAGTTTTCTTCTTTAGTTTGTTGATGTGACAGAAACATTGCTTTTGGAAAGTTGAATCACCCTTACATACTTGGGATAAATGCCACTTGCTCATGGTGTAGAATTCATTTAATACAGTGTTGGGTTCAGTTGATTAATATTTTGTCGAGGAGTTCTGCACCTATGTGCATGAGAAACATTAGTTTTTAGTTTTCCTTTCCTGTAATGACTTTGTCTGATTTTGTTATTAGGGTACTTCTGGACTCATAACAAGTTAGAGATATTTTCTCTGCTTCTATTTTCTGGAAAAGATTGTAGAAAACTGTTTTTTTTGTTTTTTGTTTTTCCTTAAATGTTTGGTAGAATTCACCAGTGAAACCACTTGGCTCTGGTGTTTTCTTCTTTGCAAGACTATTAATTATTGATTGAATTTAAAAATATAAGCTTTTTCAGGCTATTTCTCTTTGTGTGAGTTCTGCTAGATAGTTCATATAAAGAAATTGATCCATTTCTTCTAAGTTATCAAATTTATGAGTATATAGTTCATCATATTCCTTTAGTATCGTTTTAACATATATGGAATTAATTGTTATGGTCTTTTTCTGTTTTGATATTAGCAATTTGTGCTTCCTTTTTATTTATTCACTTAATCTATGTATCTATCTATCCATCTATCCATGTATCCATCTATCCATCCATCCTTAGTTATCCTAGTTAGAGGTCTATCATTCTTACTGACTGTTTCAAATAGGCTTTTGGTTTTGCCGATCTTTCTACTGATTTCTTGTTTTCAACTCCATGTATTTCAGCTCTAAATTGTATTATTTCTTTTTTCTGCTTTGTCTGAAATTAACATAGGTTTTTCTGGCTTTGTGTTGATTAGTGTTAGCCTGATACATCTTTATACATGCTTTTACATTTAATCTATCTGTACCTTTATATTTGAGTTGGTATATCTATAGACAATTGAGTTCAGTTTGTTTCTTTGCTTGTTTGTTTTAATCCACTCTAATAGTCTTTGTCTTTTGATTGGTGCACTTAATCCATTCACATTTACAGTGATTACTGACATAACTGGATTAATATCTATCACAGGTTACTTTTCCTATCCATTGAACTTGTTTGTTTAGTCATAATTAAACATTTTATATCATTCCATTTTATTTCTTCTCTTAGCATGTCAATTATATTTCTTTTAATTTTATCCATCTATCCATCCATCCATGGTTCATTTGTTCTTTCTCTTTCTTTCTTTCTTTCTTTCTTTCTTTCTTTCTTTCTATTTTAGTCATTGCCCTAGTGTTTTAAATATAAATTTATAATTAATCTAATTTCACTTTTAAATAATACTATATTGCTTCATGGATAGTGCAGGTTCCTTAAAACAGAGCATTCCTAATTCTTCTCTCCCATCCTGTATTACATTGCTTTCATTCTTTTCGCTTATACATAAGCTATAAAGATTCAATATGTCATTGTTATATTTTGAAGATACCTTTACCTGTTAGATTAATTAAGAATAGGAAAAATAGAAGATTTTATTTCACTTTTACTTATTCCTTCTCTAACACTTTTTTTTTTTTTTTTTTTTTTTTAATAAAGATTCAAGTTTCTGGCCTGTATCATTTCCTTTCTTCTGACGAGCTTCTTTGGATAGTTCTTAAAAGAATGATTTACTCAGTTTCTCTTTCAGAAAATATATTTTTCCCTCATTTGTAAAGATATTTTAACTGTATACAGAAGTTTAGGTGGGTGGTCTATTTCTTTGAATAGTTTAAATATACTACACTTTCCTCTTGCCTACATCATCTCTCAGAAGAAGTCTGTTACAATTCTTATCCTTGTTATTCTATCTCTAAGGTTCTTTTTGGTCTGCCCTTTCTCTTCTTTCAAAATATTCTCTTAGTATGTAATTTTCTGAACTTTAATTATAATATGTCCAGGTCCAGATGTAGTTTTTTTGACATTTATCCTGCTTGGTGTTCCCTGACTTTCCTACATCTGTGGTTTGGTGTCTGATATTAATTTTGGCACATTTTCAATATTACTTCAAATTTTTCTCATGTTACTTTCTCTCTATATTCTTCTCCTGGAAGTTCCATTATATGTAAATCTTTTGTAAATGCCTCACATTTTTCACTCTTTTTTGGGGGTTACTGTGTTGCACATTTTTTTTTTTTTTCTCTCTGCCTCTCATCTTGGGAAATTTCTATTGACTTCTCTTCAGGTTTATTGAGTCTTCCCTTGATCACAGTCTACTGATGAAATCACTGAACACATGTTTATTTCTGTTACAGTGTTCTTTATTTATCACATTTCCTTTTGACTCTTAAGAGTTTCCATCTCTGCCTACACTACTTCATCTGCTCTTACATGCTGTCCATTTTTTTTTTTCCATTAGAACCCTGATCTTATTAATCATATTTACGTGAAAATATCCTCTGATAATTCTAAGCTCTCAGCCATGTCTGAGTCTGATTCTGAGATTATGGGGTTTTTTGTGTTTGTTTGTTTTCCTTTATGTGTGTCTTTTAATTTCTTGTTAAAAGCCAGACATAATGTGTCAGGTTATAGGAACTGAGATAAACAGGCCTTTCATTTGTGGTTTTATGTTTATCTGACCAGGAGTTATATGGCTATTTACTGTTTATTGCAGCTGTGTGTGTCAGAGAATAAAATTTCTTCTAGTGTCCTTGTTTATGTCTCCTTTGTCATCCTGGGGTTTTTCTTGGAGACTCCTTAGTGTCTGAGGCTTACAGTCTCTTCAGCTGTAATCCCTTGTTATTATAGGGGGAACCTACTGAGGTGGTTATAGGGTGAAGACGGTAGGAAAGCCTCTATTATCCTATAATTAGATCTCAGTCTTTCTGTGAGCCTGTCTTTTGACACTTGCTTTCTCAAGACCTTCCCACGTCCTCCCAGCTTAGGTGAAGCTGGAAGTCCAGTGTGACCTGTAGCTGGGTCTTTCCCTTCTTCCTGCTCAATTAGGCTCTGCTAAAATGCAAGTGTGTTAGGTTCTGGTAAAACAGTTTCTTCAGCAGACAATCTTTTGTTAAGGAGAACAGAAGGTTCCAGGCATATTTCAAAATGGTTTCTTTTTCCCTTGCACTTACAGAAGTACGAGGGGATTTTTCTTTGATCTTAAGAATCCTAAGAATCTGGTGAGGATCCTAATGGTAAACCTCAGGAAAGAAGGAAGACTCCCATAAGATTGCCTCCTCCCCTCTCTGGAGGGTTTTTTTGTTTTGTTTTGTTTTGTTTTTTTTATTTTATGTTTTATTTATTTTTGAGAGAGAGAGAACAACTCGGGGAGAGGTAGGGAGGCAGACATAGAATCCCAAGCAAGCTCCAGGCTCCAAGCTGTTAGTACAGAGTCTGACCCCAGGCTAGAACCCATGAACTGCGAGATGATGACCTGAGCCAAAGCAGGATGCTCAACCAACTGAGCCACCCAGGTGCCCGTGCCTCCTCTCTGGAGATTTTAACTCTCAGACTCAGCAACCAGAGCCTCTGGTGGCTCATCAGCTACAGCTGTTCTCCTGTAAGTGCTGACAGTGGCTGCCTCTGCTTTTGGGGCTTCTGCTCCATTAAGCTGTGGTCTAGGGATCTAACTGTCTTTCCAGTTTTAGTGAAAATGCTTTCTTTTGTGAGCCTAATTCTCTGATGAACCTAAGAAGAGTTGTTGACTTTCAGGTTTTTCTTTCTTTCTTTTTTTTTTTTTTTTTAACTTTTGTGAAGATGAGACTGATGACTTCCAAGCTCTTCATTAGTTCAGAATTGAAGTTTCTGACCTAAAAAAGGATACCATATGACAACAATCTTACTTTAGGTATGAGAAAACTATGATGCTGATTAGATCAAGAAATCCCCAAAGTCAAAGGAATAGTGAATTGCGGGACTGAGCCTTACAACACATCTCCTAGCCTGCAGTCTCATTCATGCCCTGTTCCTGATTCCACGGTGCAAAGGCTTATCCTTATCAAGGACTTGCACTCTTGATTATTTTCCTTCAACTTCTCCCTCTTTACTGAATACTTCTCATTAGAAGTTAATATGATCAGAGGCGCCTGGGTGGCTCACTCGGTTGAGCATCCGACTTTGGTGGTAATCTCATAGCTCCTGAGTTCGAGCCCTGCGTTGGGCTCTGTACTGACAGTTCAGAGCCTGGAACCTTCTTCGGACTCCGTATCTCCCTCTCTCTCTACCTTCCTCTGCTCACATTCTGTCTCTGTCTCTCTCAAAACTAAATAAACATTACAAAAATTAAAAAAAAAAGAAGTTAATATGATCGAACTTCTCCCATGCGGAAACAAGTATTTCTCTATAGCTGCTGTCCCACCCCTTTCCTTAAAAAAAAAAAAAAAAAAAAAAAAAAAAAAAGACTTAAAATGGCATGAAGTTATATCAGTGTAGATAAATGTACAACACATGGGTTTGTGAAAAATGCTCCACTGGGGGTAAGAAGAAAATATTAAAAGTATTAATATGATTTATTTTTATCTCATTCACTTTAGATATATTCTGATTATTCTATTATATACTGTTTGTAGATAAATGAATATATATATGGGGAACATACTCAAAAAAACTTACTGATGAGAAATACAAAACAATTTGGAAGCTGACGTAAATGATTACTAAGTTCATGCTAACATCAAATGTTGTTTGAATATGTAATTATCAACATATCTCAAGGGACTTTTGTGAACATTTTCTCATTTAACTACGTACATCTGCAGACACATTACTGGTTTAGATGTGAATTGAGTGCATGGTGTCCATTATCAAACATATGACCTCAAGGACTTTTTTTGTGGTTCTTATTGCCATATTTATACAACTGATTTGCGAGTTTTCTGTGTCTTAACATTTTGTAAATGTGTCAATTCCTAGGAGTTCCACTGATAATAAGATTCTAAGCAAGACAGAGAAGGGATACAACAGTTCAATCACTGCATGAGTTCATTTGAGTACAAACACATTCTCGTTCTTACTGAACTTTTTTCTTTTATATCACCACTAATATCACAAAGACATTTCTGATCTATTTGTGATACCATAAATGTGTCTTCAGATTGTACAAATTAAAGTTAAAGACCAATAAAAGAACATGGCATCATGAGCGCCTGTGTGGCTCAGCTGGTTAAGCATCTAACTCTTCAGCTCAGATTAGGATCTCATGGTTCATGAGTTTGAGACCCACATTGGGCTCTGTGCTGGCAGTGTGGAGCCTGCTTGGAATTCTGTCTCCCTTTCTCTCTGTCCCTCCCCTGCTTGCTCTCTCTCTCAAATAAAAATAAACTTAAAAAAATAAATAAAAATAAATAAAAGAACATGACATCTGTATTTCTGACATAATACAAAAATTTTTGACATAATGATAATGTATGTTTGTGGCCAATCATATGCTACTTCTTGTCTTACTCATTTGATTCCATGAGATATAAACAGGAATACTGTCAAAATATCTGTACGTGCATGAGAACACATTATTTTTAGAACCAATAAGGATCTTAAAATTAATCTTTACTGAATCTCTTCATTTTAAAGTAATGAAATAAGCTATACAAGATTAAGTTATTGGCAAAATGTAACTTAATTCTAGGTCAAATCAGAACCAGGAAAACCTACGTGTGATGGTTAATAGTATATATCAACTTGACTGAGCCACAGGGTGCCCAGATATTTGGTCAAGTATTACTCAGGGTGTTTTGTCAGGGTGTTAGATGAGCTTTGACTGAAACAGGGGCTCTTCATGGGTCTTAAGCTTGCTGACTTTCAGACTGTAACTATACTGTTGGCCCACCGAGGTATCCAGCTTGCCAACTTACTCTGAAAGTCTTGGGATCTGTCAGCCTCCTTAATCATACGAACCAATTCTTCCAAATAATAGATCAATCCCCACCTCCATTTATCTATACATAGATGCATAGATAGAGATACAGATACAGAGAGAGAGATCTATCTATTACAGATATAGAAATAGATTGTATCTATCACCCGTGTATCTATTTTTTCCTATGTATCTATCTATGTATCTATCAATCCATTGGCCATCCATCCATTCTATCAGTTCTGTTTCTCTGGAGAAACCTAGAGTACTAATATTATATCACATTACAAAAAGGGTTTTTCATATTCTCCCACTCTATGATGGTCTTTGAAATTTAACATTGCCTGAGAGAGAAGTGCTATACGACATACTGTAGAATCTGTAAGTCCTTCACTGCCCTGAAAATCCAGGAGTTCTAGGGGACTGTTAGCAGGAGTGGTAGGAGGTGGGGTCGCATGATGCAGGGGATAAGATTCATCGTACCTCTCCCACTGGCCTGAGAGAAAATACATTCTTTCTTTACTGAAAGAAGCCCTCAGCTGTGGAACTTTCAGGCTGCTAGTCATTTTGTGTTAGTTTGCATTCTCTGAAAAATTTTAGGTACATAGAAATAGCATGAAGAATTTTTCTCAACAAAGTATATATATTGATTTACTCTTAAGATATTAGTTACAATTACCATTTATTTTGAAATTGTGATGCCGTGTTTTTGGATACATTTTATAATGTGCATAATATATGTACATACATACATCAAAAAGGTTTTGGGAGGTCTTGTGTTGCTTATTTTCCATACATTTTTGAACCCATGGGGATACTATTATTTTCAAGACCTTTGTGAGAATATATTAATAATGTTTCATATACTATAACTCAAATATAGTAATAGGATGTGTGAGAATATATCAATTTCACACATAGTATAACCCATAGTAACAGTAGTACATAACCTTTATTACTGCTTAGCAAATTAATTTCAGATTTATTTTATGCAGTTTATGTTGTGAAGGACATATGGAAACTCAAATCTAAATCTGTGTATTAATGAGCTGTGTTGCATTTAGATTCCACTCTGACTTCCTTTGATAGCAATTTTCAAATAAAATCTATTATATATAACACTGACAAGTCTATGCATCTCAATGAAATAAATCAAAGTTCATTTCTGAAAAGTCATGATCTTAGGAGAAAATATTGCTAAATACTTCATGATTTATTTTACAAGCAGCTATAAAAAGAAGACTAGACAGAAGTAATCAGATTTCTCTATTGCTATTTTATGATGTTGGTCAAAGGGTACTTTACTTTTCTCCACATTGGAGATTTGGTGGTCTCAGCATCATTTTAATAACAGAAATTAAAATGAACCCAAGTCTGCTTTGACCCTTATTTGTATTCAAACGGCCATTACAGAGACTGAAGTATAGACGAGTGGGCAAACATTCAGAATCAGAGTTCTGTGGGAAATGTGCAATTGGAGTTGATACATTAAGTCAAGAGAGTTAATAGGCTTATGAAAAATAAAGTCTTCCCATCTGTTCTGCCAACAAAAGTAAACTGGAGAACTTACCCTTTTCTTCATATTTAACTAGTTCAGTTGACTCCTAAACAACACAGGCTGGAACTGTGTGGTTCCACTTATTCATGGAGTTTTTTCTAAAATACAGTACTATAAATGTATTTTCCTTTTTATTTTCTTAATAACATTTTATGTTCTTTAGTATTAGTATATAATACATACAGCAAACAAATAGCAAACAAAAGATGCGTTAAACAACTGTTTATGTTATTAGTAAGGATTCTGGTCAACAACAGGCTATCAGGAGTTAAGGTGTTGGGGGGAGTTCAACATTGTAGGTGGATTTTCACCTGCACGGTGGTTGGTGCCCCTAAACCCCACAGTGTTCACGGGTCAACTGTAATCCCTTATTAATACACTGCCTATTGAACTGCACAGCTAGCCAAGAAGACTGAGTACTTATAAATTTATAAATTAATTTCAAGTAAGTACCTGGAGGTAGGGGGTGAAAAGAAGGGGTAGTGGGCTTAAGGGCTGAGCTCTCATGAGGTAGCAATTTACTCTTGAGTAAGCTAGGTTGTTGCTCAAGTTTAAAAGCCAGTTCAAATTGTTATGAAAAAAAAAAAAAAGAATGAGGAATAGTAACCATAGCAACTGACACACCACATGACATTGATATTTTCCCTCCTGAGAAGAAAAAAGCCCATTTTTAAAGCAACTGTCAAACACACTAAAAATGCTTTCTGATAAACTTACTGAAGTTTTAAACTGCTTCCCCAAGGACAAAAAAAAAAAAAAAAAAAAAAAAAAAAAAAACTTTTAAAAGGTCCACACATTTGAAATTATGACTCAAACAAAAATTTCGGGGATTTATTATTTATAAATTAATCTGTGCTCTTCAAAGTGTCAGAGTTGTCATTGTGCATCCCCTCACGAAATGCAGTAATTTCCTAGGTGATATTTATGCTTATGTCAGGGAAGGGAGGATAGATGTTAACTATTTCTTAATAAAGTAATCACTCTGGCCCATATTCTTCAATAAATGACTGACTGGTGTACTTGAAAGTCTTCAAATTCTATGACACTAAATTCTGCCCTGAATATTTATTATTAATTAATCTCCCTTCTCTACCCTTCCCTTTCCTTCCTCATTCATGTTACTACCACCAGATATCTCATTATAACACAACTGTCTCATTTATCAAGATTACTCAAAGAAATACAGTCAACTTTGAATTATTTGACTTGATAGAAGGAAATCAAGGATTCAAAATTGTAGATAACTACCCCACAATCACTTATGTAATTCTCGAATTGACTTTTATTGCTCTGAAAATAATTTTCAATACTTTATGGCAATCTGAAAAAGGCAATGATACTGGAAGAGTTTGGACGGGGTCCTTTAATATTAATGGGGTCAGAGAGATGTGAAAGAACCAGCCAAGGAGAGGAAAAGGAGCAGCCAGTAAGATGGGAAGAACCCAGAAATAAAAGTGATGTCTCAGAATTCAAGGGAAGAATGATTCAGAAAGGAAAGGTGGCCAACTGTAGCCAATGTTTCTGAAAAAAAACTGAGCATTTTTCATTGACTTTAGGGACAGAGAAGTCAACAGCTTCAGTGATTTGCGGAGAGTGAAACCCAGAACGTAGTAGTTTAGGCAAGAATAGGAGGAAACGAATGAGAAAAAGAGTTTGGACAGATAACATTTGTAAGCTTCTCTGCAGAGGGGATAAAAATAATTGTTGGTGCTTTCAAAGGTTTGTAGCTTTAAGATGGGAGAAGGCAGCATGAGTGTGTATTGTAAGGGATGATAGAACAGATGGGTTCTGCTACATGAAGGGTTGATTACAGAAATATGATAAAAAAGACAACCTAGGACAAAAGGCTAAAAAGCAGTGGAAATACAAGCTGAAAGTAAGTGTATGTGGTGGTAGCAATCCATAAAAATTATTTTCTATTTGCTAGAGGAAATTAAGTTACCATCTAAAAGTGAGGATGTTGGGATAAGATGTTCGCAGTTTGGAGTAAACTGGGAAGTGAATGGGTTAGGAAAATGTACAATGATTCCTGGACAGCCTTCAGGATTCATCTGAGGTATGTGTCATAAATTTAAAATGTGTATGATTGTGTGTGTGTGTGTGCGCACGCGCATTTCTCCAGTGTATTTAGTAAAGGATAGCAGGTGTGGAACAGGCAAAGTTGGATTGAATAAAGGCTCTGATTTTTTTTTTTTATTTTTTTTTTCAACGTTTATTTATTTTTGGGACAGAGAGAGACAGAGCATGAACGGGGGAGGGGCACAGAGAGAGGGAGACACAGAATCGGAAACAGGCTCCAGGCTCTGAGCCATCAGCCCAGAGCCTGACGCGGGGCTCGAACTCACGGACCGCGAGATCGTGACCTGGCTGAAGTCGGACGCTTAACCGACTGCGCCACCGAGGCGCCCCAATAAAGGCTCTGATTTTGTTAGGTTAGTACAATCAAGTGAGAGAGTAAGGAAGTCAAAGGACATTCAAGGAAGTAATTATAATGGCTCACGTGGAATCTAAGCCAATTTGTTTTTATTTATTAATTTTTTTAATGTTTTATTTATTTTTGAGACAGAGAGTGACAGAGCGTGAGCAGTGGAGGGGCAGACGGAGAGCGAGACAAAGCATCTGAAGCAGGCTCCAGGCTCTGAGCTGTCAGCACAGAGCCCAATGCGGGGCTCGAATTCACAAACTGCGAGCTCATGACCTGAGCTAAAGTCGCACACTTAACCGACTGGGCCACCCAGGTGCCCCGAATGTAAGCCAATTTAAAAGAAGATACAAGGTATCTAGGGAATGAACTATAGCAAAAAATGTTGGTAAAATAAGTTGAATGGAATCTCCAGTGAGTAAATGTTGTGGCAACTGGGGGACTAGAGAAGACAAGCTGGAAAGAGTAAATGTACAGCGTAGGGCACACAAACCTGAGATTATGGAGGAGTTGCAGTACATGGTGTTGCATAGGGACTAAAGTCCTACTCCCTTTATTAAATACATTTATAGTATGGAATGTTTTCACACAGAGTATATATAAATACTAAAAATGTAGCCACATGACAGCAAAAGTTCTATTTGTTGTCTTCTCTGATATTTATCTAATGTCAAATTATGAAGATGACATAAGATAATCTGAGTATACATTAGTTGAATAAATGGATGGATGAATGGATAGGTGTATGTATGGATGGATGGATCAAAGTGTTGTTCTATTCCTAATTAACAGAGAAAACAAGTGCTTAGTAAATTAAAGCTGTATGTTGTTCAGTGAAGCTAAGAACACTTCTGCGGTTCATCTGCCTTTGAAATACCATTAACACACTCCAAAGGTATAAGGAATCCTCCTGCGTTATTCCATCTCAACTTCTCTGCTCATATGCACTACTTAATGCAAGTATCAATATCTGCTTTCTTAGGAACTCAATTAATGGGCTCTTCTTTTTTTGTTTTTCTTATTTGTTGTCTTGTTTTGCTACAAAAGTCCCCTAATGTCAATCAGTGAGTATATCCTTTTTTTGCCACCCCACCCCCTGCATTTTTTTTCCTAGTCTGTGAGTACATCTTTTCTTTTGTTGTTGTTGTTGTTGTCAGCAATTACATCTTAAGTCAAAGACGAGCATTATAACCAAGTAATTGCAATATATGTGTGTGTGTTATATAACCAACAAACTGTATATGTGTACATGCGTGTGTATGTAAAGCAAGCTGTTTGTCCCTTTCTCATAGAATCTAGTTACATAGTCTTCTCTCTCACTTCTGCAATCTAATAGCCAGTATCTCTTTCCATATTTTTTACCAAAAGAAGGAAATTAATTAATAGTCCATATACTAGCACTATGTCTCAAAAGTTAAAAAACAAAAAAAGAATACATGTATTGGACCATTTAATCAAGTCAGTACTGTTGAAACAGGCTGTGACTAGTTCATGTGTAGGTCTGATAACCCAGTAATAAATAGGAAGAAAATCTGGTTTAACTGTGGAACTAAAAAAAAAAAAAAAGTCTTTATGAGGTCTTATGCCAAGTGTGGATGTGTCTTTCCCACCCCAACCCCACACCCAGTCTAAGGGCATAGCAGGCAATGAAATTAAGGTTTTAGACCCTCTGACCTACAAGATCCTTGCTCCAATGCAGGCTGCACTAACGACCAAATCAGTTCAGATCTTTCAGGACTTAGGGAGGTGGTGTACAGCTGTGCCCACTCAGTGATATTCTTATTTGTCCTGGATGTTTGTCCTTTTTGCTTGGTGGTTTATTGAGTGAAAGCAACCCGTTATTCCCAAATTTCCTTGAACCTTGACAAACTCTTCGTATTGTCAAGTATATCAGGGATACTTTAATAATACAGGACTGATCTACCAAAAAAAAAAAAAAAAAGTATTGTCAAGAAAATAAGAAAGCCATGTTGTGAAAAACAAAACTTAGAAGTTCAAAATGAACTCCTTTACAATTAAACCTCATTGTACATATGCTTTGAATACAGTATTAAAAATATTTTGGGGGCAACTGGGTGGCTCAGTCAGTTGAGCATCTGACTTCAGCTCAGATCATGATTTGTATGTTCGAGCCCCACATTGGGCTCTGTGCTGACAGTTCAGAGCCTGGAACCTGCTTTGGATTCTGTGTCTCCCTCTCTCTCTGCCCCTGTCCAACTCAATCTCTCTCTCTCAAAATAAATAAACATTAAAAAATAAGAAAAATAGTACTTTTGGATCTCTGCAAAAATTGCTCTACAGTCTTCTACTATAAAAGTTACAGTGAAGAGGTCTGAGGTCTGTGTGGTAGTTTCTGTTTCGCAGATGTCTTATATGCCTAAAAACACTTTTCCTATTGTAGGTCATGAGCATTTAAGCAAATTTAGAATTTTATTTCAGGAAAATGATCTTTTTAATATTCCATTTTGAATAGTGTTTACTTTCATTTATTGAGTACTCTACCTCAAAGGTACCAATGATTACTTCTTAATTTCTTTTCAGTATCAAATAACTTTTTAAAGACTGTTTTAACATAATTGTCCTTTTCATCCACATTTTCTCAAGATTTTCCCTGTAATTAAAAAAAATTAACTATGGTCTCTGATGATTATAATTTAATGTTCTTCAGAGAAATTATTTTGACCCTTTATTTAATTAGACCTATTAATTCTCATAACATTTTATTTTTCTTTTTTGAAATTTTTTTATTAAAAAAAGAAGATGCCATCACATGGAATAAAGAAAAAGTTGAGAGAATCTTTCTGTTCACTATGTTATACTTTCTCCTAGGAAGAGTCTTTGTTACATATTTCTTCCCTCCATACTTTCTTCCCTTTCCCTTCCTTCCTTCCTTCCTTCCTTCCTTCCTTCCTTCCTTCCTTCCTCCCATCCATCCATCCATCCATCCATCCTATAATTTATTTACATAGGAGCAATATCATTTCTTTTCATCTCCAATGCTTGGGGATTTCTTTCCAAAATTTCCATTTGCTCTGTTACAATACTGTGATATTTTAAACACAATATTTACAACCACATATGGGACTTGTTATTGTGTCTGAACTACAACTTAAGGGGGGTTAGTTTTGTTTTATCTACTCGCTCGTCTGTGTTCAGAAAAGGTTCACATAAGAGCTAAAGTGGGTTGACTTTGTTGTTATTGTTAGAACATCCGGCTTCCGTTCTCACTGTCACACAGTTAAATTCTATAACAAGATTCACTTTACAGAGTTGAATGGTGATGTTGTTCTACTGAGGGATATTTTCAAGTTTTAAATAGCCCCGAAGTCATTATTTACATGACAGAAGACTTTGTTTTTCTTGCTTTCACTTATCTTTACCTCATCCCCAATATCCATTTCCTTACTCCCCAGATGAAAGAGGATAAGAGAGGGTGCTCAAAGTTTGTATTTCTACATTTCAGGATTTGTTAATTCATGAGTTTTACTCTCAGGAAATAAGAAAATGGTTAAGTGTCATTTATTTCCAGACTATTCCTTTTATTTCCTTATTTTGTTTCTTAATTTGATTGGTTGCTTTGGTTCTTCTTTTTCTGTTAATACTACTGGGATTTGCCCCATTTTTCATTGGCTATGATGGAAGACAGATTCTATGATATGGTTTCAATCAGGCATCTTAATCTGGATGTCTCCATTAGTCTGCATTTTAAATGAATTTTTAAAACCTTACATTCAATAAACCAAATGAAGCATCTCAGCTTACTTGTCAAGGCTTGCCCATCTTTTCCATAAAATATTGTCACTAGGATCGTAGTTCAGACTTCCATTTTTTAATAAAACCACACAATAGAAATAATATTTTCCATTATTTTTTCCTGTGGTAATATTGATACCTAATTTCATTGTATTATAGCTTTCCTAGCAATGGGGCTTTTACTTGTGTTTTATTTAAGGAAAAAAAAAATATTACATAATTCAGTACTCTCTACGTAAGAATATTTCTCAGGATTTTTTTACGCTCTATTTTCTTATATTATTTTCATTCAAACATAAGAAATGACATGCCGAGATAGGAGAATGTCTAGATTTCTTCTGTACAAACCAATGAGAGAAAATAAAACATAATTTCCATGTTTTTCCAAAGGGTCTTAAAAAGTGGCACGAATGCACATTATTCTCCCTTTGTTTTATTGCTTGAATTTATTAAAACATTTTTGAATAGAGTCCTTGAAATTTACCACAGGACACATTGCTACATAAATGCTAGGGAAGTGGACAAGAGGCTCTCACAGCTCTCTCCCTCCCTCAGACAAATCACAGCTCAGTATGATATCCTGTTACTTTTATTTCTATAGTTGCTAAAGAGAACGGTGGTAATTTTAGAAAAGTTAACAGCATCTGGAGGTGTCAGTGTTCTTGGGAGCAATTTGAATTGAAAGAGAATATATACTGCATATACTGAAATTTGAGCCTACTCCAACTTCAGGGGATACAAGGTTAGAATTAAGCACTGTTCTGTTCAGTGGGAAACTCCATGTAGTGAAAGAACACAATTTACTTTTCCAATTCAATAAGTCTTCAAAAAACTTTAAAGCTGAAGTCAGTCAGGTAAGTGTTTTAACCTCAAAGAGTTAATCCAAAGTAGCTCTTGAACTCTTCAGTTTAGCTAGGCTGGAAAAACTGGGCCAGGGTGTTAAATATAGAAATAACAGATCATGCCAGATCAAAAATTAAAAAAAAAAAAAAAAAGTGTGTTGGTCTCAAGAAATAGACAACTGACTGCAGAGTAACAAAAAAGTTCACTGCTTGGGATGTGAAAATGTTTCCTCCCTAAGGGGAGGGAAAAACAAAAACAAAAACAAAACCCTCAAGGCAACCTTGCTATATGCTTAAGCAACCACAGCCCTCACAACCTTGTCCTGTGAGACCACTTAATCAGACTGCATGTTTACGTGTTACCATATATGGGAGACAAAAAATAACCAAATTTATAAAAGAAACTACGCCGTGAGGCATTCAGGGCTCAGTACTTCAGCTACAAACCCAACTGAACAGTGCTGGCACAAATAAAGTTCCTTCCTAAAAAGAAAAGTCTTGGTGTCATGACTGTGCAAGAATCCTGCTGCAAAAGGGCTGCCTATATCAGACATCTTAAAGCTTTGCAGAATTAACTGTTATTGTTTTAATATGTGAATTAAAAATTCTTTTTTTAATATATATTTTTAAAGATTATTTAATTTGAGAGAGAGAGAAAACAAGAGAGCATGATCAGGGGAGGGGAAGAGAGAGAGGTAGAGAGAAAGAAACCCAAGCAGGCCCCATGCTGTCAGTGCGGCCGGGAGGCTGGACTTGAACTCACCAACTGTGAGATCATGACCTGAGATGAATCCTAGAGTTGGATGCTTAACTGACTGAGCCACCCAGGTGCCCCTCAAGCAGCTCTGCATTTTTAACAGATCAAGTCATTTCTGAGGCAAGATAAGTAAGTGCCTAAAAACGTAAGGTAGTTATTTCATTATTCTCAACTGGCAAACTGATGAGTTCTCTGAAAGGAAAGTCCAGATGAAGTCGTGGCATTGATTCTGAAAACAGTTCCAGACAATGCAGATGACATGAATGTGCAGAGGATATTTCCCAGGGCAAATGAGGGAAGGACAGAAGTGAAAATGAGAACAGGGTGTGCTGATCCAAAAGCCGCACTGGAAGTCTGGGTGATGTAAGTATCACGGCTGCTGTCTTACATGCCCTGCAACACAGAGTCGTAACATCTAATTCACTTTTCAATGCGTCTTCAGTTCACCCAGCAACATTATCAGTAATTACAAGGAGAAAGCATCTCTCACATTATGAAAATCCAGGCTCTGGCTAAAAAGCCTCTGTCATTATCCAACCTGGTTCATCCTGATGAAGGAACCATGCCACAGCAGCAAGGCTTTTGTATTTGCAATCAATGCTTTCTTCTTTTGCCTGCTATGTGACGGAGAATGTTTTGCCTAACTGTGCATCTACCAGAGCAGCTCAAGAATTAACAAGAATATCAAATTTCTGGTGGATAACCTCACTCCACATCCATAGGGGGAAATACTTAAATGCTGCTCATACAGATTCTTGTTGCAATCAGTTTATTCTTTTATTGTTCCTTAGACAAGATGAGTCAAAAATCTCTCAGATGAAGCTGTTACTGAAATGCAGAAAATTTTCTGCTTTTAAACAGGCTTTCTTTTTAGGGCCTGGTTATACACTAAAAGTAACTGGTAGTGAGGTTCCCACCTAGTGCAGACCCCACTAGTGCAGACCCCAGTGGGTTTCCTATTACCCTTTGCTTTTCCTGGATGACACAAACACGTATTCTGTTTGGAGGGTATTTTTAGTGAGTTTCAGGATTGTGGAAATGCTACTTCTAGGAACATTTCCTAAACTCATTTTTCTGTCTTTTCCCTTCCCAGGAAAGTGTGAGTATACGTCATAGCTCACAGTTCTCTTCTCTCTGCACAAGTGGCCACACCCAGGTGTTCTAGACGGAGAAATTCCCCAAAGACAAGCTGTTATTCACTCTGTACCACTAGCTTCTAGATCAGTATTTGCGTTGTAGTAGGAATGCCAAGATATACATAAATAATGAATAATGTGTTGAATGAATTAATGCAAGCATGGATTGGGGGAGGAACAGGACCAACTGAGGAAATCAGGAAAGGCTTTCCTGAGAAAGTGAAGCTTGAACTGATGTTTGAAAGAAAATAGGAACTAACTAGGTGAAGCAAAGGGAAAGTAGAAAATAAAGATTTCGGGGCGCCTGGGTGGCGCAGTCGGTTAAGCGTCCGACTTCAGCCAGGTCACGATCTCGCGGTCCGTGAGTTCGAGCCCCGCGTCGGGCTCTGGGCTGATGGCTCAGAGCCTGGAGCCTGTTTCCGATTCTGTGTCTCCCTCTCTCTCTGACCCTCCCCCGTTCATGCTCTGTCTCTCTCTGTCCCAAAAATAAATAAACGTTGAAAAAAAAAAAATTAAAAAAAAAAAAAAAGAAAGAAAATAAAGATTTCCTGTCCGTTGATTTGAGACCAAAATATCCTGCTGACAATCTTACAGATTTTAAGATAGAATCATTCTCCAAAGTATGATAAACTGGGGGATGGTGCATTAGTGCTAAGCTACAGAGATGCTGGTCTCCAACCCTCATGTCACTCCCACTGAGCCTCTTTCTTGGTAACAGGGCCTTAGCACTCAAGCTCCAATCCCGGACATGCCTCTTTCTTGTCTCTTCATCGACACATCCAGCTGTCGTTCTAGCCTCTATTCTATGAGTATTCTGCATTCCTGTTGCAGTAAAGTGTCTCCAGTCAGCTGAACTTGAGTTCTTTTTTGGCTTTGCCATTCTCCCCATTTCTGAGGTAGATTCCTGTGGGTGGATTCTGTTGTTTGCTTATAGACCTGCAGATAAAATCTGGTACCTGCTTACCCATGTCTTTTAGCTAAATAATCATGGACTTGCCACCACTCTTCTCATTAGTGTCTTGATTAAATCCCTTCCTGTATTTATGGTGACGATGTTTGCTTGAACAAAGCCCACAGGTTGCTTTCTTTGGAGAACTCCTCCTGTCTGATGGAACTTCATAGGCTATAGCTCTTAAATACATATTCCCTATGAGTGAGTCTATAGGAGGCAGGCGCATCCAACCCCACCAACACAAAAGGAACAAACCTTTTAGTTTTTTCTCTTAAAAAAAAAAAAATTTCATTGGGGCCCAACTTAGGACAGCTGCCCGGGATACACAATCCTCAGAAAGAAGAGAGTGCTCTGGAGGAAGAATGTTTGACACAGGGTTATGTACATATTTTTTAACATCAAGAGTTATAATTCATCATGACATAAGACATTTCAGAAGATTACAAAATTTCATGTTATGTTTTCAGTACAAGTTTGCATGCTTCAGAGGTATGGGAACTTAGGAAGATTCTTACTCTTATTTCTAGAAATGTTGCTTTTAGGTTATTTACTAACAAAGTACATATACAACGATGCTTAGGGCAGAAACAGTGTCTGTGCTGTCAAACTTGGTGAAAGCATTTTGACCTTTTTAAAAGTTAAAAATATAGCATCTCTGATTGCCCAGGAACAGAGCCCACAACACCAAAATTTCAAATTTTCTTATCACTATGAATAAGTTGTCATTATTTTGAATAGCCACCATATATGGTGGTCAACACAAGCCTAAAGGACAACAGCCACCCATCTCTACTGTAGAGGTCTGAGTACCCAGGATGCCTGATTTGGGAGTTCTGATAAAGCAGCAAAATCATATGGAAATATGACCGTACAGATTAAAATATGAAGGAGGTAGAAGGAAGAAGAGCTTGTCCTATGGCTCTGACCAAGGAAACTTAAGTTCCTAACTTTAGATACTGGGTTAGTTCTAGATGCTACTCTGGTCTACTTTACAACAGGAATACTTTCTTACTGGGAAAAAACAAACAAACAAACAAAAAAAACTAAAAACTGAATATTTTCTATCCAGAAACAGTCCACATTTATAGTTTATTTATTCTGATATACACATAGGTATTTAGTTGTCACCTTTGTTTTCAATGCAAGAGATTACAAAGATAAATAAAAACAGATACACTACATGCCTTCAGAGAATTTACAACCCAAGGAGAAATATAGATATAAATCAAGGAATATTGTACACACGCATGGGGTTTTAAAATGTAAATGTGACTACAGATACACAGAGGTAAATGGTGCTGAGTGGAGGAAGAGAGAGAAGGATCAAGTCAGAAGTGAGGACTTCCTTGGGAAAGAGAAGCTCAAGCTGAGATCTGAAGGAAAGTGGAGGTCAACCAGGGGAGGGAAAGAGGGCAGAACATTCAAGCAAGAGATAAGAATATACACAAAGGCCATTGGACAGCGCTGAAAATTAGGACCAAAGATTGTAATTCCTGGATAACAAAGTTCACATAAAGTAGGGGGCAAAAGAGAGAGCATGCATGGAGATATGCATACAGGGCCTGGCTGACCGCGTTTGGAAATTCTGTCTTAATCCGAGGATCATTAGAAAGGCATTAAAAGGGATTCCAAGCACGTTATTTTCCTTCTGAAAAGATTACTTTGGCTGCTTTCTGTAGAATGATTTAAGAGTAGATGGCAACATGGTATATAGATATTGGAAACATCTTCCAAAGTATAAAGGTGAAACATAGTTGAACTTAGAGAAAGAAATAAAAAAACAAACAAACAAAACCTTTAGTTTCAAAAAAATGACAAGGAAATTGAAAATCAGTGTGGCAAATTTACATTGGTGATGGAGCTCCGAGGAGAGATATGTTGTTCTCTGTAACTTATAGCATGGATTTTAATTACCTGTTGGAAGACACAGAAAAGATAAAACCTCATGTCCTTGCAAGGTGAAGGTGTTGAAATGATAATTCATATAAAGAAAGGGTGCTGCAGAGAATATCATGTAGAAAGGGTAGTCTAGTTAAGGAAAAATCAGCCTATTATGAGGAAGAGATCTAAAAGCTTTTTCTGTCTACAGTAGACCCTGGGAGTATATAAACATCACCGTGGTCAGAATTTATAACTGTAGACAACACCCACTGTGAGCCTTATGTTCAATCTCATACCATTGGAACGGACCAGGACATTCTCAACATGAGAGAACCTAAGTGGATCACTTACTGGTAGTGCTTCATACAAATAGAAGCGATTGCAAATTCTTTCAATAGATTCCTTCCTCACCCAATCTTCACAATATTTTCACAATAAAAGGTACTTTGGTAGGCATTAAGTACAAAATTACAAATTTAAAAAGCATGTAAGGAAATTAACTATCTTGATTATAAGTAAGCAGAAAAAAAAGAAAAGCAGAATCAATATCCAAAGTGTCCTTAATGAAACACGCACACACACACATACACACAACATGTAAATAATTACATGTTTTGGCCAGGGTGTGTGTGTGTGTGTGTGTGTATTTATTTATAAACTGTAGGTTGCTTTGGGCAGTAGACATTTTAACAATATTAACTTTTCCAATCCATGACTATGGAATATCTTTCCATTTGCTTGTGTCGACTTCAATTTCTTTCATCAGTATTTTATAATTTACACTGTACAGATCTTTCACCACCTTGATTAAGTTTATTCCTAGGTATTTTTTTTGGGGGGGGGGAGTGCAACTGTAAATGGGATTGTTTTCTTAAACAAGTAAGTCTCTTTTACTTCATTATTAGTAAATAGAGATGCGATTAATTTCTGTATACTGGTTTTGCATCCTGCAACTTTACTGAATGCATTTATGAGTTCTAGCAGCTTTTTGGTGGCATCATTAGGACTTCCTATGTATAGTATCACATCATCTGCAAACGGTGAAAGCTTTACTTCTTCCTTACCAATCTGAATGCCTGCGGTTTCTTGTTTGATTGCTGTGCCTAGGACTTCCAGTACTATGTTGAATAAAAGGGGCAATCCTTGTCTTGCTCCTTACCTTAGAGAAAAAGCTCTCAGGTTTTCACTGTTAAGTATGATGTTAGATGCGTGTTTCCACATATGGTCTTTATTATGCTGAGGTATGTTTTTTTTAAACCTATTTTGTTAAGGGTTTTTATCATGAATGGATGTTGTACACTGTCAAGTGATTTTTCTACATCTATAGAAATGATCATACAGTTTTTAATCTTTTCTCGTTAATGTGATGATGTACCAATTTGTTTGATTTGTGAATATTGAACCACCCTTACGTTTCTGGAATAAATCCCTCTTGGTTGTGATCAGTGACTTTTTAAATGTATTGTTGGACTTAGTTTGCTAATATTTGTTGAGAATTTGAACAGCAATTTTTAAAAATTACCACACTGAAAAGCCAAGGCCCAGATGACTGGTGAATTCCATTAAACATTTAAAGAATTAACATCAATTCTTTACAAGTTTTCCAAAAACTAGGAGAAGGAATATTTTTGAATTTATTCTATGAGGCCAATGTCTCCTGATAGGAAAATCAGATATGTTTATGAATGCCACTAGCAAATTTATATAAAAGATCAAAAAAGTGAAATAAACTCAGTGTATAGCAGCAGCAGAATTCATAAATTCTGATACATTCAAATAACTTAATAATGTACAGTAATCATTCATAAGAAAAGGTAACTATAGAACAATATTTCATTAGAATTTATATTGAAAAATCCTCAACAAAATACTAGCAAATTGAATCTAGAAGTACATCGAATGGATTATATATCAACTGAGAGTTACTCTATAATTGGTTTAACAAGGTTGGTTTAACAACTAAAATCAATTAATGTATTATACCATACCAATAAAGGGCAAAAATGACAAGATTATCTTAAAAGATGTAGAAAAAGCAATTTATAGAATTTAACAACCCTTAGGATTAAAAAACAAACAAATATAGAAGGGAATTTATTCAAACTGATAAGCTCCATCTACAAAACAAAAACAAAAACAAAAACAAAAACAAAAACAAAAAACAAAAAAACATCATGCCCGGTGAAAAACTAAATGCTTCCTCCCCAACAGTAGGAACAAGAGAAAGGATGTTTGCTATTGTTATTTATTTTCAACATTTCACTGAAAATTTTAGCCGGGATCATTAGGCAAGAAAAATTAAAGGAAGGAATCAAAATGGGTAAGTAGGAAGTAAAAGTATCTCTACTTGCAGAGGACATGATCTTGTACGCAGAAAACCGTAGATACCCACTACTGTAGAGTAATACTATTTACCATACTAATACTAGATGCTACTATAAGTAATAAACAAGTTAAGTGATGTTGCAGGTATAGATCAATATACACAATGATCTATTATATTTCTATACATTAGTGATAAACAATATGAAATGAAGTTGAAAAAAAATCATTCAAAATAACACCAGGGCAATGAGGTGGCTCAGCAGGTTAAGCTTCTGACTCTTGCTTTCAGATCAGGTCATGATTTCATGGTTTGGTGAGTTCGACTCCTGCATTGGGCTCCACACTGCCTGCCTGCCTCTCTCTCTCTCTCTCTCTCTCTCTCTCTCTCTCTCTCTCTCTTCCCCTCTCTGCCCCTACCCTACTTGTTTGCTTTCTCTCTCAAAATAAATAAACTTAAAAAATATATTTATTTAAAATAACACCAAAGCGGTAAAATATTTAGAAAAAAATGTAACAAAATAGGTACAAACTGGTTCTCTGAAAACAATAAAACATTACTAAATGAGATTAATGACATCTAGATAAATCTGAACACAAATTAAATGGAAAATTACTTGAAATATATAATATACTTAATTGACTCAAGAAATATATATGTAATTGTTAAAGTATTTAAATCTATAATTGAACAGATTTCAATGAAATATGGCCTAGAAATTTTCAAAAGTGAATCCAGTTAAACATATAAATATTGAAAGAAAATAAGCCTAATTTCAGGAAAAATAAAAATGAGATCTCTTTGTAATTCATGTTATTATGTTAGTATAGATTTGGTATCACAGGAAGGGAAATTTGGGGTGAATCTTAGTTTTGAGGTTAAGATATAAAGATCAATATTTTAATAGTAACAGAACAAAAACACAGTGGAACAAAGTTAGTCAACCTGAAACAGTCAATACACAGAAAAACACATGGTTAAGTGTGGTCTAGTCAAGAGATTCATGAATTCTTTTATGTTAGAATACGTATAAATTATATCTATCACAATAAAAACATACAAAATGCTGCTAAACCTCCAGAGTAATTAAGGCAACTTTAAGCCAAAGGTGATATTATTACATCTCAATAAATAGGTTGGTTCAAATATCAAATTTTTATTTATTTATTATTTTTTAATGTTTTTATTTTATTTTTGAGATAGAGACAGAGTGTGAGTGGGCAAGGGGTAGAGAGAGAGGGAGAGGCAGAATCCAAAGCAGGCTGCAGGCTCTGAGCTGTCAGCACTGAGCCCGATGCCGTGCTCGAACTCAGGAACTGCGAGATTATGACCTGAGCCGAAGTCAGATGTTTAACCGACTGAGCTACCCAGGTGCCTCTCAAATTTTTACTTAAAAATTGGTTTATGAGTGCCATTAGCCGCTCTATACAAAATAGCAAAAAAGTGAGACTAAGCATGTAACAACAGAGTAAATTTATAAATTGTGATACATTCAAATAATAACGTAAGTAGTTATAACAGATGAAGTAGAGAGATACATGCTGTTCCAGTTACTACAGTTTCATAACATATCACTTGAGTAAATAGCAGTGTAACAACCAACTTTTATGCGCTTGGTTTTCATTGGTCAGAATTCAGATAAAATACAGGGGAAATGGTTTATCCCTTTTTCATCCTGTCTGAGGCCTGAGGCGGCAGACTGGAAGCGGGGGGGGGGGGGATCATGGCAACTGAAAAGCACGCTTATCCCCAGACCTGCTGAGGCTGGCTGCCAGCTTGATCATCTCAGATCCTCTCCACGAGTCTCTCCACACGGACTAGTTTTGGTTTCCTCCTATCAGGGGGCTGATTTCCCTTGAGCAAGCATCTTAAAATTGAGACTAGAATGGAAGCTGTATCATTCTTAGGATCTACTTCAGAAGCCACATAGTGTATTTCTGCTATATTTTATTGGTCAGAGACACCAAAAGCTCCTTCCCAGATTCAAGATGAGGGAACCCTCAGACACGTCTCAGGAGGACTGTCAAAGCCACATGGTTGACAAAAGCATATAGGATGAAAAAGACTGTCACAGCCATTTAGGAAAATAAAATCTGCTGAGCATCTCTAGTGGCATAAATACACTGTTGATAAGAAAGGCAAGTTGCAATACAATAGAATTCTATTTATGTAGAATGTTGAAATGTTAATATATACAGTATATCTACATATGGATGCATATATTTAAAATTTTTTAATGTCTATTTATTTTTGAGAGAGAGAGAGACAGAGGCAGACAAAGCACAAGCAGGGAAGGGTCAGAGAGAGGGAGACACAAAATCCCAAGTAGGCTCTAGGCTCCAAGGTATCAACACAGAGCCCCACGTGGGGCTCAAAGTCACAAACCGTGAGATCATAACCTGATCTGAAGTTGGACGCTTAACCGACTGAGCCACCCAGGCGCCCGTGTATGCATATATTTTATAATGCATGTGTACAGTTAAAGGAAAAAGAAATTCTGTAACAATGAAAAAAAAAATTAAAGGTGTTATCTTCGGGAATATTGGAGGGAGAAGTGATTCTGAAGGAATACACAAGAAACACCCAAAGGAAAGTGCAAAGTTATAGGTTTCATTTCCCAAAATGGGTGGCATGGGTGTTCACCGTAGTGTACTAATCTAAGTGGAGGATAGATCCCACAGGACTCTGGATTTAGTTATAAATGGGGCACTGGGGAAAGGGAGATGCCAACGATGCATTCTCGATACAGAATTCAAAGAGGGGACTGATAACGATACCCTGCCCTGAATGGTGTCTAGTTATTACAATAGAGGAATATGAAGATATTAACAGTACATATATAATTAGACACAAGGTCCTTGGGTCAGTCTTCTTTACATCATTATGATCCTACAGAGAAATCACAAAATTCCTAGAAATCATTCTAGGATTTTAAGAGGCGTGTGGTTCAATAATATCCCATGTATATTAAGGTGAATTTGCAAAATTTCTGCTCTACTCAACATTCCAAGAAATATTAAAGGTTGGGTATCCCTTTAAAACTGCTTTACTTATGGGGTACCTGCATGGCTCAGTTGGTTAAGCGTTAGACTTTGGCTCAGGTCATGATCTCAGTTTGTGAGTTTGAGCCCCACAGCAGGCTTTGTGCTGACAGCTCAGAGGCTGGACCCTGCTTCGGATTCTGTGTCTCCCTTTCTCTCTGTCCCTCCCCCACTCACACTCTGTTTCTCTCTTTCTCACAGATAAAACAAACATTAAAAATTAAAAAAACTATTTTATTTACAAATGGACAATATGTATGATGTGTCTGAATTTTAAGATCCCCAAATAGATAGTTTTCCCTTTCACAAAAACATTTTTCCCAGCACTATGAGCAATGCTGAAAATTGAGCCTCTAGATGTTCTCTTTTGGTAAAGCTCTAGAAATTAAAAAAAAAAAAAAAAAGTTTTATTGTTGTTGTTGTTGTTGTTCTTTAAATGCAAATATCTAGGGTCGCCTGGGTGGCGCAGTCGGTTAAGTGTCCGACTTCAGCCAGGTCACGATCTCGCGGTCCATGAGTTCGAGCCCCGCGTCAGGCTCTGGGCTGATGGCTCAGAGCCTGGAGCCTGTTTCCAATTCTGTGTCTCCCTCTCTCTCTGCCCCTCCCCTGTTCATGCTCTGTCTCTCTCTATCCCAAAAATAAATAAACGTTGAAAAAAAAATTTAAATGCAGATATCTAGAGGTGAAACAAACCTAAATGTGGTGACTATTTATCCACACACAGGTCATAACAAAAGAACCCAAAAGAAAGATCACAGAGGAATGGTCCTCAGTGGGGAAAAGACACAGAATGCAGATGCTGGAAGGAAAAAAAAAAGCAATTTTAGAAGAGAGGAACGCTTAAGGAATCACTTTTTCTCCCTTACAACTTTTCTGAAGGGAGAACATGGCAATTTTACCGCAAGATCAACATATGTGGCTAGAGACACTTTACATCACCAGCTTAAATATATAAATTGACTGAGGCATTATGGGAGACAATAAAAAAGTATTTAGTAGAGTAAGAATATCAGTTAAAGATCTTTGTAGAAATGTTTCAAATAATACATACAGAGAAAATTACCCATGAAATCGATAAAGACCTATGAGCAAATGTGTTGCTTTAAAAACAAAAAGAAGGAGAAAAACAGAATAAGGAGTTCAGAATCTGTTATGTAGGTCAGATACCTAGTATTAATTGGTTTCAAAGGGGTTTGTGCTTAAAAATAGAACCCGTCCTGTATAGAAAAGACAGATATTTGTTCTGTTTACATGTAAACTGGGACAATTTCCTTTAATGTGGGTATGAAAAGTGGAATAAGGAAGGCCACTCAAGAGAAGAGATTCCCAAGCCTTCTATTTTTTCTTTTTATTTATACATTCTTTTTTTCACCTGACAACGGTAAAAGAGAAGAAAAAATTCCATAGCCACAGGTGAGCAATAAAAGAGACATAAAAGAAGACGTTTGGGTAGAAATAGTCCCTCAATAATAATTTTTGTCTTTTGAAATGGATCTCAGGGTGTAAATGTTCAGTCACTGAAGTTAGACTCCTGAGAAATCAGCTTGGGTAAGCTCGGTTTCTTTCATTCCTGTATGAAGAAAAACTACAAGCTGCCCAGTCTAATCAGCATTAATTCTGTGCATGTGACTGAAGCACGTTCATTGCAATACTGGATGTTTCTGTCAAAGGCTGTGGAGTGTTGCTAGGATTTAACCAGACTTTAGTCTTGCAGTATTTCCGCTTTCAAAAAAAAAAAAATGTTCAAAAGTGTGTATATGTACATAATAACATAGAATGTACATATTATATGTATCTGTACAACTTCACCCATTTATCCAGGATTGTTCTAAGGAAAATACGGACTGGAAATCCCTTCTACAGTGATTCTGTGGCAAATTCAACTTTCCTTTAAAGTCCCAATAATAATATTAACCTACGATCCCTGAGAACAAGTCATTTGGGTGGAGAATGTAACCATCATGAGTATATTTTAGGGGGAGAAAAGCGGACTCAGGTTGAAAATGTGCACTTGAGGCCAGGGTGAGAACTCACAAAGCATGCCCTAGCAGGGGAAAAGCCAGGATCTGCATTTTCTAGAATCCTTTTCCTGGGAGACAGTTTGCCAACGAGAAGTTGTGTGGCACTGAGGAGACAGAAAGCAAGTGGACACCCAAGTTCTCAGGAGGCTGCTGCAGCCACATGTGGGCAGAGACATTCCTGACAGCAGGGCTGAGGGCTCTCGGAGGCCACCTCAGTCTTGCAGACTGAGGCAGCTAGTGAGAACTTCTTCCTTCTCCTTCTTCTCTTCCTCCTCCTCTTCCATCCCTTCCCTCTCTTCCTGCTTCTCCTTTTTTTTTTTTTTTCCTGGAGAATTGTAACAACTTGGTGACAACTTTGGGAACTACCTGCTCTAATGTTTTTGGCTGAAATCTTGCGTGCTGGATTCCCTGCCCATCGGCACCAGTTTCCACAGCCTTTAGAGGTACCTTCCTTGACTTCTGTTCCTCCTACTTTTCCAAAATCACGTAAACCCTCAATTCTACGATTACATCCTTTATACTCAGAATGTGTCATTTGCCTTGTCTCTCCTTAACAATTAAGCCCTGAGGAGGATATTTAAAATCTGTCAAGGGCCCTACTCAATTCATGTTAAGATACAACCAGTTCTCACAGTCTCTCACCCCAGCTATGAGTAAGACCCTATATCAGACAGTGTGAAGGGCTTTTCAGCCCCAAATGTGCCCATCTATATTCCCCTGGACACCACTCAGTTCACATCCTACAAAGTACTTTTCTCAGACATTGAAGGGGTTCTGTAGCATGGTACTGAGAAGCAGAATTCCCCTGAAGGTAGTTTCCAAAAGGCAGCAGCGATTGGTAACAGGTATCTGTGAGAGGCCAGGGCATCAGCACCGCTGCAGGAGTGACCGTGGCACCAGGGGTCAGGGGGAGAACCACCCTCATTTCTAGAAGGTCACTAGTGTGGTTCCAACAGCTGGGTGAGAGCGTGTACAGGAGCCAGACTACAGCTGGTTCACAGGCTCTGGGGACTGAAGTAACTTCATGATTTGGGGGTCACAAAATATTTAGGAAAATAATGTCATCAAACAGAAAAACTAGTAAGTGATGGACATTTAGAAAACGATGAAAAACCTGGAGCTAAACACTGTATCCATTTAAATACTACACAATGGATAGGGGATCAGCCCATAAACTTCAAATATTGTACTTTGTGTTGTCACGCCCATTTATGTTATATAGGTGAAAACCTTAACCATTTCAGTTCCATAAATAACCCATTGTTCATGTTCATTTTCAGTCAACTTTATGGCTTTTCTTTTTTCATGCATGTTGCCCATAGCAAGGGATTAAATGGTCCTGCAAATAAGTATGATATTGATATTGCTGACTATAAGCTGATAAAGTAATAGTAACATTATATTAATTAATGTAATATTAATATTATGTTAATATATTCATTATCATAGTGATTTTGGCTAATACGAACCAGTTCTAAACTACGGGTCTCCTCTCCCCTTCTGTGGACTGTCACAGATGATGCTAAGGTACCGACGGCCACATCCTAGACATAGATAAACGCATATTCTAGGGGGCCACAATATGCATTCCGGTAAGCCAGCAGTCTCTTGGTGAAACTCTGAACTCACCATAGGTACTTCTTTCAAAAACTAATAGGGAGCAACTGAAATAGCAGATTAAATCCCCCTTTAATATGCATACATTGTAAAAACAAATGTTAGTGGATGGGGAAGTGCAAGTACACGTGCTAGGTCAATTAGTCTTCTGGCCTGCCATTGCTATTATTCTTCCCATTATTTTTAACAGTTGGTGCCAAGGTAATGAATTATGGAAATTTATTTTAACACGAAACATAGAGAGATATTTTAATGTATTTAAAAAAAATCTCTGAGGCATAATTTATGACATCAAGAGAATACGTCAAGTCTGGATTCACCTAAACCATGGAGTTTGAAGGTGAACTTCCAGGCAATTTTGAAACATTTTCCCTACCTACACGGTTTAAAACTTGGCAATGGTTTAACAAGCATCCTCGGCTCTGTCCCCCGCCTGCCTACACTAGAGAAAAACTACTTTGCACATGGAGGTCAGAGTGACCTGGTAAATGTTACCTGCCAATTGCTGGGTATTTAGGAAAGAAGAACAAGAAAGTCACAGAAAATGACCCAGGCACAGGCCCTTTGCCTGTCAAACAAGGAGAGAGGAGGATTAAAAATAAAAAATACATCATGTAAGGTTAAGAACTCCTGTTGTGCTAAGAGTTTCTGAAGCCTGAAAATACCAGAGGCTTAAGTGTATCCAGAATGAAGATGAAAGTTCTGACCTAAGGTCATTAGTACGACACTCAACCTGTGACCGGGGCTCCCATAGGTTATTGCATTGAGCTTAACCACAGTTAGATGGACAAAGCAAGGCCACGGAAAATGACACTCACTCAATTTAAACATAATTTAATTCTCTGAGGACTTTTTAAATAGGTTCTTGGAATCAACATCTTAGAGCACTCTGACTGAATGCTGCTATTTCGGGAAAATAAAATCGCCGCTATTGTTATTTTCTGCATGAATTCACGGATCGAAAAAACAAAGTGAGGTACCTTTTGGCCCTTTCTACAATGTAGGCTAAAATCACAGCATGCATGAAATTGTTGAAACAGATCTCATTTATCGTGTGGTAGGGTGTATCAGGATATACTACCAACGTGCACTTACTAGTACGAGCATCTAGTACGGTAGGTCTTTTTGTACTCTAGTAAATGGACCTAGTTTTAGGCTGAGCTCTAAAAATCATCTCCATTATCCCTACCTCAGACTCCTGCATCTCGTTCAGAGTGTTTTCGGAAAGTTACATGAAGAACATGAGTACTTAAGAGATCACAGTAAGTAAGTCAAGAGGGGATCCTGAACGAGCAACAACGTTCTGGGGAGTCCAAATCTATCCCTAATTCTTCATGAAATGTCACCATCATGTCTGTCTCTGTAAACTCTTCATAAGGTAGAATGATCTGAGATAAACTATTCACAGACACAAAGCAGGAAGTGTTTAGCAGGCTGTCATACTGAACAAAAGAATGTTAACAATCTTGACCTTTGTCAAAGTATATTTCATTTGGAAAGGGGCATGGAAAGTCTAATAATGAAAAGTTTCATAAACTATAGTATAATAAAAAGGAATCCCTATAATTCCACAGGTCCAAGAATAAGTATGAACAATAACCACCCCGGGGCCCTTGGGTGGCTCAATCACTTGAACATCCGACTTTGGCTCAGGTCATGATCTCACGGTCCGTGAATTCGAGCCCCGCGTCGGGCTCTGTGCTGGCTGCTCGGAGCCTGAAGCCTGCTTCGGATTCTGTGTTTCCCCTCTCTCTTCCCCACCCCTGCTCACGCTCTGTCTCTGTCTCTCTCAAAAATACATAAACATTAAAAAAAAAAAAAAAACAAAACAAAACAAGAACCACCCCTTGAGAAGGGTACAGTCATGGCAAAATACGGGGTATGCTTTCCACCTCACTTTTAAAATAGACTCCAGACATTTTCATACTCATTCACATTAAAATAAAAGCCATAAATCTTAAACGTACCATTCAGTGATGTAATGTACCATTACCTAACACTCCAATCAAGAAATAAAATATTTCCATCACGATCGGGACAGAAAGTTCCCTTATGTGGTCAACGCCCACAGCCACCACCATAGTTTTACCAGCTGTACAATTCACACAAATTTAACTCACTGACTGTAGACTTTTGTGTCTGCCTTATTTTGCAGAATGAGGTTTTTTGAGCACCATCTCTGTTGCTGGATGTATTATCAATATTGGTTTCTCTTTAATTGCTGAGTATTATTTGATTATATAAATATTCCCTGGCTTATCCATTTTATCAGTGACAGGAAACGGAATAAGAGATTTTAGCCTACTTGTAAGCTAACAAATTAGGCTGTCCCAGTTCCACAAGTGCTGACAACACTAGAGAATCTTTGGTCGGAGATAAAACACGTTACTACTCATGGAAGAACAGAGGCATGAAATGCATGTTTGTATCAGCTTTTCTTGATCCACCTTCAAATCCCCTGTACATGATCTGGAGGTGGGAACGGATAATAGTGAACCTGCTCAATGTTTTCCTTGGAGGGGTTTTATCTTTATTATGATAAACAAAATAAATCCGTCTTCTACCCCAGTGTGAGACACTCTGTATGCATTCTAAGGCTGTTTTCTATACAAACATCCTTGAAAAGATAGTCCAGAACAAAAGGTGATACAAGACACGCAGAAAAACCATGGAGAACTGTGTCAACACTTGGTGATACACATTTTAGTTGTTTCCAGTCTGGGACTACAATGTAAATTATTGAGGAATTTCCATGGAGTCAATCGTGTCAAGTGTGAATAAAAACAGTTTTTTTTTATTCCTCCAAAATTTTTATTCTGTCCTCATTTTTTTTTCTTTGCCAAGTACACTGGCAAGAGACAATACTGAATAGACAGATTTAGAACTTTCTGTAATTTTTCCCTCAATCTTAGCATAAATATATTAATATTTTACCATGTATGATGTTAGCTACACACATTTAATATATGAAGTTTACTAGTGGAGAAAGTCCCCTCTATTCCTAGTTTGCTTAATATTTTTATAATGAATAGATTTCAGATGTTGATTTTTGTCAAATGCATTTTCTGTATCTATTAGAATGATTATGTATTTCCCCCTTATAGAATGACAACACCAAGCTAAACCCTACTGTGAACTGTGGATTCTGGATAATCATAATGTAGGTTTGTCAACTCTAACAAATGTTCCCCTCTGGTGGGGGAAATTCATAATGAAGGAGGCTATGCGTTCATGGGGGCAGAGAATATATGGGGAATCTTTAGACCTTCCTTTTTATTTGCTAAGAACCTAAAATTGTTATAAAAATATGACTTCTGAGGCACCTGGGTGGCTCAATAGGTTGAGCGACCGACTCTGGTCAGGTCATGATCTCGTGGGCTCATGAGTTCGAGCCCTGCCTGGGTTCTGCGCTGACAACACAGAGCTTGGAGCCTGCTTTGGATTCTGTGTCTCCCTCTCTCTCTGCCCCTCCCCTGCTCACGCTCTCTCTCTCTCTCTCTCTCAAAATTAAACATTAAAAAATTAATATAAATTCTTTTTTTAATTTTTTGAACATTTATTTTTGAGAGACACAGATAGACCATGAGTTGGGGAGGAGCAGAGAGAGGAGGGAGACACAGAATCTGACGGCAGGCTCCAAGCTCTGAGATGCCAGCGCAGAGCCCCACACAGGGCTTGAACTCATGAACTGGGAGATCATGACCTGAGTGGAAGTTGAATACTTAACTGACTGAGCCACCCAGGTGCCCCCACAATATAAATTCTTATATAAAACAAAGACAAAAATAAATTTTCCGTTTACATACAGTTCCAAAAGCAGTTACATTAAATTATATTATTTAAGAATACTGGCTGTCAGTCTCTTGATTTCGGCTAAGGCCATGATCTCGCGGTTCACAGGAATGAGCCCCATGTCAGGCTCTGTGCTGACAGGCTCGCTCGCTCTCTCTCTCTCTCTCTCTCTCTCCCTCTCTCTCTCTCTCTCTCTCCCTCTTCGGCTCATGCCCTATTTCTCTCTCTCAAAATAAACAAAATAAACAATACAGAAAAGAACATATACAAAGGCTTGAAACTCTCCAAAAAATCAAGGAAGCAATGCCAAAAGTCAAAATAGTATTTAACTCCAGTAAAGAAACAGAAAATGTCAAAGAGGCAGCTTGCAGGACAGGCTACTGGGGTGCTTACATTGTTCTATTTCTTGCTTGGACTGCTGGTTACATGACTATTTGCTTTATAAATCTTATTTAAACTGTACATATTTGTCATCATATATAATATACATTATAATAAATAATAAAAACAAGAATACCTCAGCACAAGGTGGATGATATATCATCGTATTTTATAACTGAAGTGTCTTTACATTATGCTTTACAAAGTGCCATTTTGAAAATGCCCTATCAAATTTAAATGCAGGAGCTATGATGATACAATTGTACAATAGCTGACCTAGCTCTCACTTTATCACTTTTTCCATAGTGTAGATATGAAGCCTGTGATTAAATGTAACAGAATAAAATGGGGTGTGTGACACTTAAAAGGAAGAAGCATCTCTACGGATACTATTTCATCTCCTATTTTTGGCAAAATGCTTATCCCTTATGAAAACTGAACAAATACTTAGGTGTGATAAAGCACAAAGTTTCTGGTACATCAAATTCACATTTGCTTAGTCTCAGATTGCTTTATCAGATATGTGTTCTGTTTTCTTACCTGAAAGAATGAGTTGTCAGGACTCTGGGCTGTAACCCCAGAACAATCCATCAAAATCATGTACAGACAAAGGTACCAACCTACCAGTCGGTTGGAAAAATGTTTATAAATACAATACTCCTCACATGAATACTTAAGATTTCATATTACTTTTTTTTTTTTTTTTACAATTTAGAGGTGCATTTTTTAAACTGAAGAATAGTTGAATGCAGTATTATACTCATTTCAGGTGTATAACATAGTGATTCAGCATCTATATGCACTGCAAAACAACCATCGCCGTAAGTCTAGTTAATATTTGTCACCATATAAAGTTATCACAGTATTATTGACTGCATTCTCAAGGCTGCGCTTTATATCCCCGTGGATTATTATTATCACTTTTTACAGCTGAAGGACTGTACCTCTTGATCCCCTTCACCTACATCGCCTATTGACCCAAATTCCTCCTCCTTGGCAGCCAACAATTTGTCCTCTGTATATATGTCTGTTTCTGTTTTGTTTGTTCATTTGGTTTTTGGTTGTTTTTAGATTCCAAATATAAATGAAATGGTATCTGTCGTTCTCTGGCTATTTCAATAAGCATAACACCACGTAGGTCCATCCATGTTGTCACAAATAATGAGATTTCATTTCATTTCCATTTATGGTTGAGTAATACGGCATTGTGTGCGTGTGTATATATATACGCACACACATACGCTTGTGTGTGCGTGTATGTATGTACACACATACCACACCTTCTACGTCTATTCATCTATCAACAGACACTTAAGTTGTTTCCAAAGTTTTGCTATTATAATTAATGCTGCATTAAAAATAGGGGTGGATATGTCTTTTCAAATTAGTGTTTCCTTTTTGTTCAAATACTCAGAAAAAGATTTTCTGGACTATATGATAGTTTTATTTTTAGTTTTTTGAGGAGCCTCTCTACTGTTTTCCACAGTGGTTGCACCGATTTACATTCCCACCAACTGTGTATGAGGTTTCCCTCGTGTGAGATGATATCTCATCGTGGTTTCAATTTGTATTTGGTTTCATATTGTTTTTCCTTATGATTGAACATCTTTTCATCTGTCTGTTGGTCATCTGGGTAATTTATTTAGAAAAAATGTCTAGTCAGGTCCTCTGCCAATACTTTAATTACATTATATGTTTTTTGTTTTTGTTTTTTTGTTCTTTTGTTACCAAGTTGTATGAGATCTTCCTACATTTTGGATTTTAACCCTGTATTGGTTATATTATTAGCAAATATTTTCTCCCATTCAGTGGGCTGCTGTTTCATTTGGTTGATGGTTTATTTCACTGCAACATGAGTTTTAGTTTGATGTGGTCTCATTTATTTTTTTATTTTGTCACCCTTGCCTGAGGAAATAGACCCCAAAAATATTTCTGAGACTGATATAATCGATTTATTGTCTGTATTTTCTTTTAGGAGTTTTTACGGTTTCAGGTCTTAAGTCTTTAATCCACGTTGACTTTATTTTTGTGTATGGTGTAAGAAAGCGGTCTAGTTTTGTACTTTTGCATGTAGCTGTCCAGAATTCCCAAAAATCACTTATTAAATAGATGGTCTTCTCCCTGTTCATATCCTCACCTTCTATGTCATAGATTTATTGATCATATAAATATGGGCTTATTTCCAGGGTCTCTATCCTGTTCTATTGATCTGTCTGTTTTTGTATCCATAACTTACAGTTTTGATTATTAAAGATAGCCAAAACAATCCTGAAAAAGAAAACCAAAGCTGGAGCCATCACAATTCCAGACTTTAATCTGCATTACAAAGCTGTAATTACCATTACAGTATGGTACTGGCACAAAAACAGATCAATGGAACACACAGATCAATGGAACAGAATAGAGAACCCAGAAAGACACCCACAAATGTATGCCCAACTAATCTTCAACAAAGCAGGAGAGAATATCCAATGGGGAAAAAAAAGTCACTTCAGTAAATGGCGCTGGGAAAACTGGACAGCGACATATAGTTTGAAATCAGGGAGCGGGGTACCTTCAGTTTTGTTTTTTCACAAGATGGCTTTATTTGGAGTCTTGTGGTTTTCTGTCCCTCTTCTCATTCTGTGACCTCTTTAATGTAAATATCAGGGCTCTTGTTATCCTACAGGTCCCGTAAACCATTCTATTCTTATTTCCAAAAATTATTTTTTCTGTTGAGCTTGGGTGATTTCCACTACCCTGTCTTCCAGATTCTTTCACTCTTCTGTATCATCTAATCTGCTGATTTCCTCTAGTGTAGTTTTCATTTTAGTTATTGTATTCCTCAGCTCTCATTGGTACTTTCTTATACGTTGTATCTATTTGTTGAAATTCTCACTTTGCTCATCCCTTCTTCTCCCAAGTTCAGGGAACATCTTTATGACATTACTTTGAACTCATTATCGGGTAGATTGCTTATCTCTGTTTTGCTTAGTTATTTTTAAGAGGTTTTGTCTTCTTTTGTTTGAATCATATTCCTCTGTCTTTTCATTTTGCCTGATTCTCTGTGTTTGTTTCCATGTATTAGGTAGGCCGACTACATCTTCTAGTCTTGAAGGAGTGGCTTTATGTAGCAGGTGTCTTGTGGGGCCTAGACACCCAATCCCTTTGGTCATCAGAGCCAAGCACTCCAGGGGTGTCCCCTGTGGGCTGCACTGGGCCCTCCTGCTCCTGAGAGGCCATCAGTGCTACAGGCATATTGGTGGGCAGGGCTGGCCTTCCTCAAGGAGCCCCTTTGTGGGGTGATGGTCCAGACTGAGGTTGTCTGCCAGGCAAAGCCACTCTGGGGGAACTCTGGCTCTAGCCAAAGCTGTATGCCAACTGTGGCAATCCAGGAGCAACACTGGAGGGGTGCCTACGAGGGTGTGCTGGTTGGCTGGAGCGGGTCTGCAGAGGGACACCAGGGTAGGACTGGTGGCGTTACCCAGGAAGATGAGGAGTACCATGACACCATCCAAAGCTGGGACAACGAGGGAGAAAATGAGTAAAAAAAGAAAAATTGGTGCCCACCATCTCTTCCCTTCCCAGAGAAAGTTCTAACAAATCGTTGCCTCTCTGGCACAGGCCCAAAAGGGAATCAATAAATGCCCTTCACATACAGGCCAGACACTTTTCAAATGTCTGCCGCTGGGCTGAATGCGGGAGCAGTGAGTTTGTGTGTAAGCTCTTTCAGAGTGGAGTCCTGATTTCCTATATCTCTCTGGCTCTCCTGGAGTTAAGGCCACTGGTTTTCAAAACTATATATTGTGAGGATTTGTCTTCCCAGTGCAAGTCCTCAGGACAGTGGTGTCCAGTGTGGGGTTTCTCAGGGAGGACCTGTGAGTTAGTAACACTCCTCCTGGTTGTGAGTCACCAAGCTGGGGGTATGGTGTGGGTCCTGACAAGACCATATTCCTGCCCCACGTTCCATATGATCTGGCTTTTTCTTTACACCTTTAGTTGTGGATGACCTTTTCTGCTAGTCTTCAGGTTGTTCTCAAAGACAGTTGCTTCCTAGGGACTTGTATTTTTGATATGTTCATGGCAAGAGGTGAGTGAGCTCAGGATCCTCCTAGCTTAGCAAACTTGATCCAAGGTGATGTTCTTAACCTCTAACTGCAAATGTCCTTTCCTATTTCATCCCCAGGCACTGAACTGATGATGAGTTGATCCACAGGCTTTCTCTTCATATATTTTTTTAATTTTTTAAAATGTTTATTTTTGAGAGAGAGAGAGAGAGCGAGCAGGGGAGGGGCAGAGAGAGAGGGAGACACAGAATCTGAAGCAGGCTCCAGGCTCTGAGCTGTCAGCACAGAGCCTGATGCGGGGCTCGAACTCACAAACCGTGAGATCATGACCTGAGCCGAAGTCACTCAACCGACTGAGCCACCCAGGCACCCCTATGCTCCACTATTTTCTTTATTTTTTATTAAAATTTTTTTAATGTTTATTCATTTGAGAGAGAGAGAGAGAGAAAGAGAGAGAGCGAGCATGAGCGGGGGAGGGGCAGAGAGAGAGGGAGACACAGAATCTGAAGCAGGTTCCAGGCTCAGAACTGTCTGCACAGAGCCTGATGTGGGGCTTGAACTTGCAAGCAGTGAGATCGTGACCTGAGCTGAAGTGATACACTTAACCAATGCAGCCACCAAGGCACCCCTGTATTCATATTCTTAATTCCTAGAACCCATGTAAAATTGTGCAGTATGTTTTATAAGTGGGACTTTTTTTCTTGTGGTCGTATACTATACGTGTTATGCATTTCAGATTTATGCACAGTATAATGTACACTATGTGATAAATAGTATATTACATACCCATCTATTTATGTAGTGGTTTGGGTAGTGAGGATATACGGCAAACTTTTGTCTTTCCTATATAAGGCTTTATATTTCCTAGGATGAGACAAAAAAAGACAACTGAATTTAAAACTGTGTAATAGGTCTGCATTCAATTAAGAAGATAGAAAACATAGAAATATGATGATGAAGTCTGTGGAGTTTCTTGAATTTTGAGGATTTAATATGTAAACTCATGCTTAAAAATTTAATATTTAAAGACCCAAATTATGCACAAATCTGAGGGGACAACTAATGTTGAGGCTCCAGAGGGAAGAATGGTTTTGGCATGTTCTACATAAAGGGAAGACCAGAGTGGCTGGAGTTAAGAATAATAATAATTGGAGAAAACAGGAAATAGAACATGAGAATAAGCAACTGAAAAAGAATAGGAGCCTTGTTGTTGGAACCACACTGGGGAGTTGTTAATCCTGGCAAAATAGGATGGACCTTCAGTTGAACAAAATCTTAGAGAAATCCCAGACTTCTCCCACTGATGATTCTTTTTTGTCCCTAGACTGTGGTGAAGGTCTATGTTGTTTCCCTTATTTCTCCCGACAACATGTCCTAGTTCAGTATATTTACAGTAGCATTGCATGCTACCTGTGCTAGATTCTACAAGTCAGCAAATCTGACACTCGTGTGTATTAATCATTACCCCTGAAAACCTCTTAAGTCTCTCACAGAGTAAGGAATATTTAGTAGTTCTATTCATAAACCTGCACACTAATTCTACGTATCAAAAGTTTGAGAAGCACTCTGAGAGTTTATCCACAAAGAAAGTCTCTGTGCAGATGTCTGGGCATTGAAATTGCTCGCTGTTTAACAAAAGTACCAAATCCCTAAATGGAAGGGTGGAAAGTTCTCATTCTGCCTGCAGGATTTATAATGTTCGGATGTGTTTGCAAACATAAAGGAGTCATACCACATGCTGGGTCTAGGTCCTACAGTCACAGTGAAAGGCAGATGCAGAGATGAGACTGCTCTGCTTGCAACCCCAGTTCTGATCCTCCTTCTCGAACCATGGTGTGGGAAAATGGACTCCGACTCCTGACGTTCTCGACAGTTTTATTTCCAACGCTACCCTGATTCTGTTGCTTCAACCAGATCTTCTGTTACTTCATTACTGACTTTCTCACTTGTCTCTTTAGTCTTTATCTCTCACGATTACTTTCCTTTGACTTTCAGATACATCTTTGGACCCTGTCTCTCCAAAAGTTATGACAAGTTATCTTGCCTTGTTTTTACCATCAAATTCAGTAAAACAATAATCAGCATTCTCTCCTCTCACTTTTTCAGCTTCACCTAATACAACCTGAATGCTGCCACACTACTGCACTGAAACCTGGATTTCAGTGTTATGGGTGTTTCCTAGATCTCTCCCCCAAAGATCTACTCTCAAGCCCTCTCCTATGTGACCTCTCAGAAAACATCTCTGCTGTTTCCTGGGCTTCCTTCTTAAAACTTTCTGGCTTCACTTTCAGGAAATGATTTAGCTCCACCTCCCACCTGACTGATCTCTTTCCCATTGTCTGTCTCTCCCACATGCCCTCCCCTTCCATAGGGACATTCTGCAGGGCTCAGCACTCAGCCAGAGTGGCTCATAATTCTCTGCTCTCCCACTTTATAGTGCCATCCGTTTATGTCTCCAACAAATTCTCTATTCAAATGACACCCAGAGTTATATCTTCAATCTATAGAACTTGTAGAAGTAAATACAATACACACTGTCTCATTCTTTGTAAATGTTAAATATTCCATAATTCTATGATAGTTAATACAAATAGCATATAATACTGTAAATGACTTCAAGGAACAAGTCTAAAATTAAATTTGTTCTCTTTCTCAACCCCATCACATCCTTCTGTATTCTGTACACAGTGCAATGGCATCACCATCTATGCATTCACTCAAAAATCACAGGATCAACTTTTATCATGCCTTCTGTCACCCCTGATTCAAGAGAATAGCAGTCTCTAATGTGTCTTTCTCTATAATGGTTTTCAAATCTAGTCTATTTCTCGTTTTCCTACTCCTACTCATGACAATCTATATTTAATTCCTGGATTATTGCAATATATTCCTGAATATTTTTTATTTCCTTTTTTTAAAACCTCAATTTCTATTCTAAATTGTCTTTCTAAAAATAACATATATTTGGAAATTCTACTACTTGCTTAAAAATAATGATACTTCTCCACTATTTGCAGAATAATGGGCCTGATATTTCACTCATTTTGCAGTTATAGCCCAGCTTTTATCCTAATCTCTTTTCCTACAATTCCAATGTCAAATTATAGTCTCCAGACCCTCAGGTGTCTGTATCATTCCCCCAGCATGCTAAGCAGATTCAAGTATGAAACAGAGGAAGATTATTATCTCTTTCTTTTGGAATTCTGATAATCCATGGTTCATAACTTGGAATATACCCTTCCTTTAACAGTTCTGAAGACTTATTCCCTTGGATTTAAGACTATATTTCAGTGATTCGCACTTAGATGTTGCTCAAATAGTTGTTCTTGGAAATAATAAAAGGGGTCATTGAAACTTTACCTTCTACACTGTAATAGAAAACCAGGAGAGGGGAAAGGCCAGTATCTTAAAAAGAGCAAGAGGGGCCTTTGCTATGAGGCCAACCTATTTAAAGGGAGCATCCTTTAACAAATGAAAAATCTCCTTAGGAAACGCATGAACACATTTATCTCTAAGACTGTGATCCAGCCAGCAGCATCTCTTCAAACTGTCACATTTCTTCTCAGCCATCGTCGCTACAAGACCAGGTTTTCTAACATTTACTCCTGCAATTTTCAAATGTTCTCATACAAGGTTATATGATGTTCCAAAGAAAGCAATAGATCTATACTGGTGAGTTCTCAATTTAAGCCTCAACAATAATGACGACAGTGCTTTTATAAAACTCTGAGGTATTGAGCTCTGCTTCTCATATTGCAGCTCTTAAATTTTATCGAGCCAGGTACGTCTAGTGTCTACGGAGAGTGCTAGGCACTTTTCGATGCTGTATGAACACTCTGAGGCTACCTTACGTGATGGCACCATAATGAACTGTAAGCATTTATTGAGCTCGTAGAAACGTGGCCTATTCCCTCAGTATAGTTTCCTTTCCACGAAAGCCTGCTGCAGCTGGTTTTTGCAGCCAACAATGCCACCTTCCCCATCCCAATTCATGTAAGTAAACTGCGAAATAGATTACAATATACGTAATACATTTCCCTTATCACCGATAAACATTAAAAATAACGGACTCAGAAGTTTCGCTCATTTAGACACATGTTGCCCACCACTTTTATTCTATCCCAGCTCATTTTAATTATTTCCAGAACTACTCTCCTCGAGACGGGTTGAAAACAACTCCTGTAATTGCTGGAGGAGGTGAAAAGAAACTGGTATCGTTACCTTTTATTTTGCCACGCAGATATTACTTCATAATTAAGTATGTTCTTTGAATCAGAATGATAGTTTTGTTCTACATTCAACATCAGATGTGACAATCTAAACGATATCTTACGTAGATCCCACAGTGCTACTGAATTCATGAAATTTTATCTGGGAGCTATTTAGTTCTTTATTTACCACAACCTGAGGCATTCTCCACTTCTCTCCCCCCCCCCCCCCAACTTTCCTCAGAGAAAAAGGCAGGCAGGGTAATTAGAAACAGTGGACAGAAACTGAAAAAGAATGTTTTTGACGTGTGTGCTGACAGAAAATGAGAGCAAGGTTGTTGTTGTTGTTTTCATTCTAATATGTTGATAAATCACTCCCCGAGTGGGTAGGGCAGGTCAAGAGGAGTAGGTACCAGGGAGATGACACTATAAAATGACTTATCTCCAGTGTCTTTATGTCACCGTGTATGCAACTATCTTACATTGCTAGGACTCACAATAAAATTATTTGAGATACTTCCCGGGTCTGTTTTTATCCTAGAAGAATGAGTCCCAAATAACTGCAATTTTAGATCTGTTATAGGACAGCAAAGAGATCATTAGCCACTCCAGACTATGTTTTTCCAAACTTTTACTTAGATATTACAAAAGAGAATAAACACATAATCATTGCTTCTTAGTTTTTATGCTATGATTTTTAAGTTGAATGTAATAATGTTGCCAACTCAATCTTTTCAACTTAAATATATATTGACCTCACCATCCTCTCACAGTTTCCAAATCGATATTTTTCCAGGCAATTTATATAATACAGAAAAACTCCAAGAAGAAGCAAAAACCACTCAAGATACCACAGCACAGCAATGACCCTGGTAATATCACTTGTCTAGATGTTGCTTAAACAATCTATCTACCTATCTACCTATTTATCTTTATCACTTAAAAAGTGTTTCAAAAATGCATGCTATCTAAATGTATTTATACAATGCTATTATTTTAAATTGATATTAACAATGTGAGAAAATAAAATGTATAGAAGGTGGGAAGAGTTGTGATTTTATTTATTTTAAATGTTTATTTGTTTATTTACTTATCTTTGAGAGAAAGAGAGAGAGACGCACACACACATACCATCAGAGTGCTAGCAGGGGAGGGGCAGAGAGAGAGGGAGACACAGAATCCCAACAGAGTTCCCAAAGAGGCTCTCAGTTGTCAGCACAGAGCCCTACACAGGGCTCACATGAACCGTGAGATCATGACCTGAGCTGAAATCAGATGCTTAACTGACTGAGCCACTCAGGTGCCCCTAGAGTTGTGATTTTAATATTGATTCCAAATCAAGCAAGTCAAATAGGGTTGACATTATGCATTTTTTCTTCCTTTCCTTCCCTTTTCCTTTCCCCATTCCCTTTCCATCACTCCCTTCCTTACCTTCTTTTTTCTTTTTTTTCTTGCAAAAGCATACAGCTCAATGAATTTTCACCAATATATACCTGTGTAACCACCACCCTATTTAAGATGTCTTTTGTCCAACATGTTTTTGAAATTAATCCATGAAGTGGTCATATCCTTTTCTTTTGTTGAATTGCTTATTTGCTAAATATAACACAATGTGGATATCCATTCTCACAGGGATGGTCAGTTGTTCAGCACCTTTTGATGAAGTTAAACATATGTGTACCCCACGACCATGGAATTCTATTTTTCCACATGTACCTAAGAGGATTAGAGCATATGCTCAGAAACTAATTGGAGAGGGATGATTACAGGACTTTTCCTGATAACTATATAAAAAATTACCAGCGCTCAGGTGGGAACAGCTCTTTAGAAAAGAAAATAAAAGCAGATGTTGAGAGAACTTTAAATCTTTGAATCTTAAGAATTTTCTGAAGTAGTATCAATCAACATTTTCTGTTATAGTGAATCATTTTTTATTTTAACATTGACACTATTATATTCTGTTTGCCAAATTGATGAACAAAAACTTATTGTCATTTTATATAAGTACAGTATAGTTTCCTGTTTGTAAACACATTTCCATATATCTGAATGGTATTTAAGATAAATCCTTAAGAAAAAATTTTCAAGAAAAGGTAAAGTATATTTTTTTGAAAATGGGTTTATAGTTACTGCCAAATTATTCTTGCAAGTCTTCATCAAATTATCCCTGAACTAATACACTATGAACATTATATGTCTTTCACCCTAATGATATTCTGTATATTGAACAGACATATTAAATACTTCCTAGTTTTATCAATGAAGATACTATGTGGCTGAAATTTAAATTCCTTTATTAATGCTGGAACTTAAATTTTTATATAAATATTAATTATCTATCCATACATGCCTTGCTCATGACCTTTGTATATAGCTTTGAGTGGTTTTAACATTTTCAAATGCAGTAACAGTAACATATAGATATAGTATTTCCATGAACTTTTAATTTTACATAGCATCATATTTTAAGATTTATCTATGTTGGGGCATCTACATAACTCAGTCGGTTAAGAATCGAACTCTTAGGGGCGCCAGGGTGGCTCAGTCGGTTAAGCGTCCGACTTCAGCTCTGGTCACGATCTTGCGGTCCGTGAGTTCGAGCCCCACGACAGGCTCTGGGCTGATGGCTCAGAGCCTGGAGCCTGCTTTTGATTCTGTGTCTTCCTCTCTCTCTGACCCTCCCCCGTTCATGCTCTGTCTCTGTCTCAAAAATAAATAAACTTAAAAAAAATTAAAAAAAAAAAAAAAGAATCGAACTCTTGGGGCACCTGGGTGGCTTAGTTGGTTGAGCATCTGACTTCAGCTCAGGTCATGATCTCGCGGTCCGTGGGTTCGAGCCCTATGTGAGGCTCTGGGCTGACAGCTCGGAGCCTGGAGCCTGCTTCAGATTCTGTGTCTCCCTCTATCTCTGCCCCTCCCTGGCTCGTGCTCGCTCTCTCTCTGTCAACAATAAATAAACACACACACAAAAAAATTTTTTTATAAAGAATCAAACTCTTGATTTCGGCTCAGGTGATGAACTCAAGGTTAGTGAATTCCAGCCCTGCATCAGGCTCCATGCTGACAGTGCACAGCCTGCTTGGGATTCTCTCTTTCCTTCTCTCTCTGCCTCTCCCCCTCTTGCTCTCTCTCAAAAATAAGTAAGTAAATAAACAAGAAACCTAAAAAGATTTATCTTTGTTGATTTAGTTGGACAAGGTTCATTTTTAATGATGAATTTCATTCCATTGTATCAGTATGCCGACATTGATTTTTTAGTCCCTATAAATAATATCTGGACAGATTCTAATTACTGTGTTTTTAAAAAATGACGCTACAGGAGCACCTGGGTGGCTCTGTTAGTTGAGCGTGTGACTTCAGTTCGGGTCATGATCTTGCGGTTTGAGCATTCGAGCCCCCTGTTGGGCTGGATGCTGTCAGCCTGTTGGCATGGGGTTCCCTTTAGATCCTCTGTCCTTCTCTCTCTGCCCCTCCCTCTCCTACACTGTCCCAAAAATAAAATAAATATTTAAAAAATAAATAAATAATGCCAGTACAAGCTATCAAATCCATATCTCTTAGTGTTCATGTGCAGAAGAACCTCATTAGATGAGTTTATATTCTCACTCACTTTATACAATATCCTTCAATGAAATAAGTCCTTATTAATATAACTAAATTTTAACCAGCCTTTTATTAATAGTTTGCATTTCTGGGCACTGTTCAAAAATTACTCAACTAGGGGCACTCCTGGGTGGCTCAGTCAGTTAAGTGTTCAACTTTGGCAGGTCATGATCTCACAGTTCGTGTATTTGAGCCCCGGGTTGGGCTCTGTGCTCACAGCTCAGAGCCTGGAACCTGCTTCGGATTCTGTATCTCCCTCCTTCTTTGCCCCTCCCACTTGCGCTCTGTCTCTCTCTCTCTCAAAAATAAATAAACATTAAAATAATTAAAAATACTCAGGTACATTCCCCTTCTGCTTAAGATATATGCTTCTATCATAAGAATAATATACATCAACTAAAAATCCTGTTTATAAGGACACTGGAGAGTTGTGGATATGAACAAATGTAAAGAAACAAACTTATAGAAACAAATAAGAATTTCCAAGGTAAGATCTATTTAAGTTTGAGATTTACTCTAAAACCTCAGTAATCAATACGGCGATATTGCTGCGATGATAGACAGGCAGAGTAATAACACAGAAATAAATAACTCATAAATAGAAGCACAGATAGTAATATAGATTTTGTCAAAGCTATCCATACTATTTGATAAATTCTTTTCCATAAATGGTGCTAAAAAACTAGATATCTGTATACAAAATAATTTTGAATCTACTTTTACCACTAAGAAGTTACTATCTTGTCCCTTTTTTCACTAAAATGTTGGATATGGATTATAGACCTACGTGCAAAGGCTAAAATTATATTTTAGTATTCACTTCAGTATTTATTTTAGTATTTTTTCATCACCTTGGAGTTAGCAAAGACTTCTCTGGAAAGACCCAGAATACAATATGCATAAAATATATTTTATATACACATATTTTATATATATTTTATGATATATATATATATATATCATCAGAATTAAAATTTTCTGGTAAGTCACATATATATTTGTGTATACAACACGCATAAAAGAATATATATATATATACATATACATATATACATATGTATATATATATATATACGTGTGTGTGTGTGTGTGTGTGTGTGTGTGTGTGTGTATTTCATCAGAATTAAAAATTTCAGGAAGCTACAGCCAATATGAAGAAAATTAAAAGGCAAGGAACAGACTGGGAATAATACTTTCAATGCACATATATGCAGCAAAAGATTTCTGTCTAAACTTTCGAAAGCACTTGTACATATCAACAGGAAAAATGTAAAGAAATCATCAAAATTAGACAAAAGACTTAAATAAGCATTTAACAAATTATATATCCCAATGACCAATAAAGCATATGAAAATATTATTTCTGTCATTAAAACCAAAATAGAAGAGGACTATACACTTATAGGACTATACACTTATAGGAATTTAGTCTGAAAAGAAAGAAAATGCCAAGTTTTGTAAATGATGAGATTCGATGGAACTTTCACAAATTCCTGGAAGATAGGTAAATAGGAGAACTGGGGTTGACAACTCTTGAGCAGTTTCCAATAAAGTTAACCATATGTGGCCAAGTATCCATCAGTTTGAATCTTAGCTGTATTTCTAAAGAAAATAGGTACACACACACACACACACACACACACACACACACACACATATCCAGTATCTTCACAACAGTTTAAAATAGCCACAAAATGAAATAATCTGTATTTCCATCAACAAAGTAATGGGCAGGGGTGCCTGGGTGGCTCAGCTGGTTAAGCATCTGACTCCTGATTTTGGCTCAGGTCATGATCTGATTGATGGTTGTGAGACTGAGCTCTGCATCCTGAGTGTGTAGCCTGCTTGGGATTCTCTCTCCCCCTCTCTCTCTACCCCTCCACTGCTTGCTCTCTCTCTCTCTTTCTCTTTCTCTCTCTCTCAAAATAAATAAACTTTAAAACAAAAAAAAGTAATGGGGCACCTGGGTGGCTCAGTTGGCTGAGTGTTTGACTCTTGATTTTGACTTAGGTCATGATCCTGGAGGTGTGGGATAGAGCCTCATATCAGGCATCACGCTTAGCGTGGAGCCTGCTTGAGATTCTCTCTTCCCTGCTCGCTTACCTGCTTATGCTCTCTCAAAAAACAATAAAAATAAAATCCAAAGTAACAAAGACAAATTCAGAATATTCAAAAAAATACAGTAATAAGATAATAAGCTACTGATACATATAACAAAAAACAACACATCGATATACCTGTTCAGGGAATATATAGATACCTGAATTGAGTATAAAAGATGCTAAATCCCAGAGAAGTAAAAAAGAAATATAAATGGGTTTTAGGGGCACCTGGATGGCTCAGTCAGTTGATTGACTGACTCTTGATATTGGATCAGGTCATGATCCCAGGGTCATGGGATCAAGCCCACATTAGGCTCTGCGTTGACTGTGGAGCCTCTTTAAGATTCTCTCTCTCTTTCCCTCTGACCCCTCCCTGCTTGCATGCTTTTTCTCATTCTAAAATAAAAAAGGAAAAGACAGGGGCGCCTGGGTGGCTCAGTCAGTTAAGCATCTGACTTTGGCCCAGGTCATGATCTCATAGCTTGTGAGTTCGAGCCCCGTGTCAGGCTCTGTGCTGCCAGCTCGGAGCCTGGAGCCTGCTTCAGATTCTGTGTCTCCCTCTCTCTCTGCCCCTCCCCCGCTCATGCTCTGTCTCTCTCTGCCTTGGAAATAAACAAACATTAAAAAAAAAAGGAAAAGATTAAAAAATGGAGACTTAAACGGACACAAATAGGAAAATAATATATAGCAATATAATTTTTCAAATAGAAATATCTACCTAAACATTATCAGTAATTTCATTAAATGTCAATTGATTAAATAATCCAATTAAAGGCTAAGATTATTGGGATATTTTCAAAATAGCAGCAGTACCAACGACATTCGAGATCCACGAAATGGTGTTATAAGAGACCTACCTTAAATATCGAGACAAGTTTGGAAGCAGAGAAAAGGAAACAAAGATATAACTTGTATATCCTAGTGACTAACCAACATCTAACTAGATGTTATAGTTGACTCCAAGATAAGGAGAATTTCTAGCGGGAAAAAAAGGTATGTATATTAATGATAAAGGGTTAACCTACCAAGACAATATTATGCTATAACCTTGCCTCATCCATGTCCTGGAACTTCACTTCCAAATAACAGGGAGTAATCAGGACCAGACTCATCCCCCCATCTAAAAAAATCAATCAATGAACAAAATATGAAAAGTGACATTTTTTTTTCAAGACACTGGAATCAATGAATAACTGAAATCCCTGAGAGGCCAGAAATAAATGAAGTGAGCCCTACAAGTGCCCCAGAGGACTGCCTTGAGAGAATCACCAGCCACAGTAACGGCAGCCTGTTCAGAGCACAGCAGACGCCATGACGACAAGAAACCAAGTTGGAAGCCAGATCTACTCTGCCAGAGAAATAATGTCCTTCTCAAGACATCCCTCTCTAATCCCTGGAACCTGTGGATATTTTACTTTACATGACAAAGCAGACTTTGTAGATTTGAGTAAAACTAAAGATCTTGAGATGGGAGATTATGCTGAATTATTTGAGTGTGCCCAGTCCTTAACAACAGACAGATTTTTCCAGTTGCAAACAGAGAAAGAGACCCCCAGAGAGGGCAGCAGGAAGTCTCGATTTGCTATCACTCACTTTGCAGATGACAGAAAGGAGGCATGAACAGAGGCATGTGGGCTGGAAAACACAAGGGAAGTGATTCTCCCTAGAGCCTCCATAAAGGAATGCAGCCTTGAATTCCTGACCTTGAATTCCAGTGGAACCTGGGCCATACATCTGACCTAAATAAATATAATGTAATAAATAAGTGTGTGTGTTTTAAGTTATATACAATAATAAGTTTGCATTGTAGTACTTTAGTATAGAAGCAATAGAAAACTAATACACGTATCAAGATATGTGGAGTTTGCAGATCAGTCTACCTCAACAAGAAAGCTCACAGAGAGAGAACTTTTAACAATATTCAGCTAAGTATGGACCAGTGTGTATTTGTAAGAAAACTCCCCAAATTCAAGGGTAGAATTACCTAAAAGAAATAAAGGCAATGATGTCCCAGGCTCACAAAGAACTAGAAATAGGGTCTGTTCCCACAAACCATACCAGAGACTCTCACGATTCACAGGGCACTGGAATGAATGCAGAAAAAAGCCCTTGCTTCAGTAGGTGGAGAATAATGTGACCTACCATGAACATTGCTCTGATTCCATTTATAAAACAATAAAAGCAAAGGCTGAAAGGATCAAACATTTCTAAACATCATAACTGCACAACCGAACAAAGAGGTAGGGCTATCAGAAAAATACAGTGTCATTCAGCACCCAACAAGGTGCTATTCATAATGTCTGGTAAACCAAAACCTTAAAATTATATGGCCCTTACAGAAGCTAGAAAACATGACCAATAATGAGGACAAAAATCAATTTACAACAAACCCAGAATTGATATAGACGTTAGATTTAGGAGATAGCAAGGCAATGAATGGTTAATACAAGGATATCTCATGTATTCAAAAAGTTAAGTAGGAACAAAAAACATATTTAAAAGACCTAACTCAAATACCTATCATGAAACTACAATATTAGAAATGAAATATATACACTGAATGGAATTAATGACAGGTTAGATATTATGGAAAAATAAATTTAAAAAGGATTAGTGAACTTGAATACATTGCAATAAAAACTAATACATACAGAAAGAAAGGATTTTTTTTAAATGAGCAGTGCCAGTGAGTATGATAAAATTTCAAGAGACTTAACATATGTATAATTGGAGTCCCTGAAGGAGAGGGGAAGGGAGGCAGAAAACCTTATTTGAACAATGATGTCCTAAGGTGGAATGTTACAGACAAAACTAAAAACTTGAAGAAGTCATTAAAAAAAAAAAAAAAGTCTCTGAAATAAGAGTTACCTAATCAGTCAAAATGAGATAAAATGGAATCACTTTTTAAAGATTCAAATACTCCCAAAACATGCATAGGAAGAGGAAAAAAGAAATACGAACAGATGGGGAAAATAGAAAACAAAAAACAAAGCATGAAACCTAAATATATCAGTAACTCCATTAGCTATAAATGGCTTAAGTGTCCCAATTAAAAGGCAGAATAGATTGAAACACAAGTAAGACCTTCATACAAGCTACCTAGTAAAAGCACATTTTAAATAAAGAAAGACTGGCTGTAAGGTTACAAGATGGGAAAAACAAAAGCCCTCTGCTAATAGTAATGGAAATAATTCTGGGTGATATTAGTATTAAGTACAATAGACTGCACAGTATTGAATAGAATTAGGAGTAAAGGAGGTAATTTCATAAGGATAAAGATGTAATTTGCTGACGGGTTACAAACAGTTGTAAGCAATTATTTACATAATAACAGAGCATCCAAATACATCAGGCAAGAACTTATTGAACTGCAAGGACAAACATGCATCCATAGACACGCTCAGAGATTTCTATACCTTGTCTCAACAACTGATACAAAGTGTAAACAGACATTCAGTAAGGTTACAGAAGATGCATATACCATTATAAAAAAGCTTGGACTCACTGGTATTTATAGAACATGCCACAAACAAAAAATCAGACACAAGTACACATTCTTTTAAAACGCATACAGCTGGGTGGCTCAGTCGGTTAAGCAGCCGACTTTAGCTCAGGTCATGATCTCTCGGTCCGTGAGTTCGAGCCCCGTGTCAGGCTCTGTGCTGACAGCTCAGAGCCTGGAGCCTGTTTTGGATTCTGTGTCTCCCTCTCTCTGACCCTCCCCCGTTCATGCTCTGTCTTTCTCTGTCTCAAAAATAAATAAACGTTAATAAATAAATAAATAAATAAAATGCATATAGAACATTAGCAAGATGGACCAAACTTGTGATTTAAAAAAATTTAATAAATTTAAAACAACTCAAGTATGCTTTCTATCCATTACAGGATTAAATTAAAAATAAATGTAGTTTTCTGGAAAACAGAGGCGCCTGGGTAGCTCAGTAGGTTGGGCACCTGACTTTGGCTCAGGTCATGATCTCGCAGTTCATGGGTTCAAGCCCAAGTTGGGCTCTGTGCTGACAGCTCAGAGCCTGGAGCCTGTTTCAGATCCTGTGTCTCCTTCTCTCTCTCTTTCTCTCTCTCTGTCTTTTTTCTCTCAAAAATTAAATAAACATTAAAAAAAAGAAAACGTCCCAATAAGGGTTATAACCAATATACTTCTAAAGAATACATGAGTCAATGAAGAAATCAGAAGAGAAATTGTAAAATGTTTTGAGATGAGTGAAAATTAAAACACAACATAATTTATCATATACTGATAAAGGAGTATTTATAGATAAATTTATACATAAAAAGTCTCCATAGGTAAATGTTCTAAATTATACCTTCAGCTTCTACCTTAAGAAAAACTACAAAAAGAAGAGTATATTAAACTGAAAGTAATTAGAAGGAAAGAAATAACAAAGTCCAGGGTGTAAATCAATGAAAGCAAACACAGAAAAACAATAGAGAAATCAATACAACAAAAAGCTGTTTATTTGAGAGATAAATACATTTGATAAGCCTGTAGCCCATGACTATGAACAAATGAAGAA